>NW_015174925.1:27949-66207 GCF_001447785.1 Gekko japonicus
ATACCAGCAAATGTGGATGATGATGAAAGACGCTTTCTATGCACTTGAACTGACTGGAATTGCTAATACGAACTGACTAACTCTCTAACTCATTGACTTTAAATGAAATGTTTATTTGAAAAAATAACTGGATACTAACAGCTAAAGATCTCCTTTCTTGGGCTTTTAGTCATAGTGTGGGTATATTTACTTTCTTTAATCCCGGGGTGCTATTCCCTCCCCTTTTCTGTTCTTTATAGTTTGTAGGGTGTAACAAAAAAATCAATAAAGCTACCCTGTCTTCAGGGGATTTAAAAAAAATAAAATAATGAACTCTATGTAAAGCAGTATAGGCACAGACTACAATTCATACGTTTCAAGCAATTGAGAGTTTCTTAAAATCCTTAAGATGAGAAGCTTTTGTTTCGGTGTTTCCTAAACACTCCAGTGTACTTTCTTGAGTTTTACTGGCTCTTCAGGTTCAGAAGGCAGTCTCTAAAGACACCCAACCAGGGATCACTCCACTCTTTGAGCTATCTCCATTTTTTAACTGGGTAGGGAATTTCTTCTCTCACTAGAAGATCTATCCCTTTTTCTGGCCTAAATGGGAGTCTTCACTGATCTACTCACTCCTCCTGCCAACCTTCCCAGTTCTCTGTCCATTATAAACTGCTCTCAGTCAGGACTAAACACAAACCCCATCAGCACCCAACTGGTCTCAGTTAGGGCTAGACTCAGACTGAATTCTCCTCAGCATCCAGTTATGAAGTCTTTCTCTGCTCAACTCATGTTAACCAATCAAATTCCTTTGAGCAGCCTGTCACTCAAGGCTCTCTGGCTCTGTAAGGCATTTAACCCTTCACAGTCCATTACCTGTTTACACAGCTCTTATGATCTTTTAAAGGGCAGTCCATAACAGAGGCTGCTTGCTACAATCAGCAGCTCAAACAACCAAAGCCTGGGCTGATCAATCAATAACAGATCATTATAATTTGTGGTGTTCTAAGTTCTGCTTATTTTTTAGCATCTGGTTTAGTTCTGGTATAATAAAAATGACATCATATGTAAATAATGCTGATACATTAAAATGTTTAAAGGGCTTCACAGAAATAATCTTAGCAATCCTTACAACAACCCTGTAAAATAGGCCAATATAATTAACCCCACATTGCAACTGACAGTGAAGCAGCTTGCCTAATTTAAGGCTTTTATAATTAAGACCAGACTTGAACTGAAGACTTATTTGTAGCAGTAAACATTTTCCAGTCCTTCTAAAAATCAGTGGTTCTTTGCTTATTAAATTGTCCTTATGTGTCCATACAAAAATGTACCTGATATATGTATCAATATATATACATTTAAATGTAGTCTATTAAGTAGTTAAAAGGCTAGTTATCAATCAATCAAAATTCATTAGCTGTACATTGCACTGGTTCTGCTGGGTACTCTGTACATTGCACTGGTTCTGCTGGGCTTCCAAAAATCTCCACCCCTTTCAGTTTCTACTACAGAGATTCACTAGTTTGACTTTAGTCCCTTGGAAACAAAGAAGATGGGGGCACCTTCTTTGTGGGGTAGTGTGTTTCTTAACAACCAGTCTGGTGAAGCCTGCAATCACTGTGATGCTTTGGCTAGTGTTTGTAAAAGTCAGTACAAAGGCAAACTCCTAGCTCTCAAAAATGCCTTGTAGATGTTTAGGATGGTCCTTTTGGGGGCTTAAAAATGGAGAACAGAAGCCCTCCCAAGTGCTTGCTCAGAACATGAGTGATGTGATAGATTTTTTTTGTTTATGGACTCAAGTCACAGCTGACTTATGGCAAGCCTGTAGGATTTTCAAGGCAAGAATCCTTTCGAGGTGGTTTGCCATTGCTTGCCTCCACGTTGGACCTGCTTAGCTTCTGAGATCTAAGGAAATCAGGCTGTCCTGGGGCTATCCAGGTCAGGGCTAGGCTGAGAGTAATGTGACTGGCCCAAGGTCACCCAGCAAGCTTCCATGGCACGGGTGAGGATTCAAACCTGGATTTCCCAGATCCTAGCCCAACACTTTAACCACTACACCACGCTGGCACCCGTGATGGAATAGGGTGTTGGAATCTGATTTTTTTTTTTACTGGCATGATTATATGCATAAAATTAAATACAATAAAATTTTCCCTGTCTGCCTTTCTTTTCTGGCCATTATTATTATCATCCGTTTTATTTCATGATTATTACTGTTGCATAGAGGAGGGGCCCTGACCTGGATAGCCCCAGCCTAGCCTGATCTTGTCAGACCTCAGATGTGAAGTAGGGCTGATATGGAGGCAGGCCATGGCCAACCACCTCTGAACGTTTCTTGCCTTGAAAATCCTAAGGGGCTGCCATAAAGTCAGCTGTGACTTGACGGCAAAACAATAAAACAAAACAGAGGAGAAATGTTAAAAAATTATCTGTCCTAGATGCTAAATAGGCTGGGTACACCACTGCCTGCCATAGTGGATCTCTTGGGGAACAGGTTTTAGTTACTACTCACCCAATGCTCTTCTGAAATGCTCACAAAACTCAGCTGATGTAGCCCTTTCCAGCGAACCATTTCCTGCAGACTCTAGAGACATGGTTGTGGTTACTTGAGGTTTTAACCCCAAACCAGACAGAACTCTTTATTTTTCACTCAACACGAAACCTCAAAGTGAAACTCAGGGGTGCAAAGCCTATGGACTAAAACCAAAACAAACATTTGTCAGCTCTTACATATATAGAAACCCAAGAATTACACACAGCTCTGGCAATGACCCCTGTTGGATGTTGGCCAGTAAAGCAAAACAAACATCCCTACCTTTGGTGCAATGAGCCAAGGGCTATTTAGTGGCTTCAGACTTACTGAAAGCCACTTCTTTGGTTGTACACATCATTGGTTGCATATTTTCCTCTCCCTGCTTCCTTATCTATACACAAACAGAAGAAGACACTTGCATCAGCAAAGTCCCATCAATGTAAGTTTGCTAAGGGTTCAGTTGTAGAAACAACAAGACCAAAACAGAAGACATCAAGTTCTATGCCCTACACTAAGGGAGTGGCTCACAGACATTCATTATAAGGAGCACGACTCATCTCTTTGTATTAACACTAGGACCAACCCAAATTCCACTTGCAATTTCTTATTAGCGTCTGAATGCTCAGGTGCAGCCGTTATGCCCTGAAAGCATCGCTGTGCTGCTCAAAGCAACAGAAGGAGGCAAGGGTTTCTTACTTCTCCACAGTGGATAGTGAAAAAAGGAACCAGGTGACTTGCAGTGTAATCCTAAAAAGAATTAGACCAGGGGTGTCGAACTCATTTGTTATGAGGTCCGGATCTGACGTAAATGAGACCTTGTTGGGCCGGGCCATGTGTGTCATGAAATGTAATGCCAGGTAGCAGAGATATAAACTTTATAAAGGACCCAAACAAGAAGGGTTTTTTTTTTACTTAAAATGAAATCATGCTTAAAACATTAGCGCTCTTGCAATATTTTGTTTATTTAACAGTGTCTGATAACTGACACCACTTCCCCGATGAATAAATCTGCAATATTCAATCTTCGATTACAAAACTTTAAACTAGTTACAAGGTGGTACATGACCCCGGTACAACTTAACAAAATCAACAGGTCCGGCAATTCCACGTGCTGGAAGGGCTGTGGGCGAGTGGGCTCTTACGTCCATTGTTGGTGGAGTTGCCCGGTAATTAGTCACTTTTGGAGGGAGGTCATCCCCCGAATTAAGGAAATGACTGGCCAAAGTATCCCCTTTACGCCAGAAACGGTCTTGCTGAACAAGTGGGATGACACCACGAAGGAAGATAAGAGACATCTCATGTCACTCCTGTTAACAACGGCCAAGTTATCAATAGCTGCGAAGTGGAAATCTCCAGATCCTCCTACATTATCTGCGTGGCATGATAAGATTTGGGAACAATTTGTCATGGCAAAAATTAATAATCAAAGTCGAGGGGCCCAAGCGTCATTCAACGCATCGAACGCAAAATTCAGGAGATTTTGGTCGCCGGTGGTGGATTACCTGACGAAGCATGAGATACTTCCCACAAACCATGCTTACCATAGATGGTTGTTCTTATAACTAGCTGGAGATTTCAGTTTCTGACTACGAGATGTTAGTCCAATTACACTGTACGTTAGGGAGCAGTGATTGAGGGAAGTTAGGTTGGAGAGTAGTCTCCGGAGTCCTAGAGTTTAACATGTTTACACAGTTGGGCATTAATACCTAGATTACGAATTCATTTTTGCATTTTTGGGGACATCACTTGTTCTTGTTCTGTCCTTATTGAGCTGTTACGTCCCCCCCTGTATTTGTGAGTACCATACAGTAAAATAATAAAAACAATTAAAAAATAAAATAAAATAACTGACACCACTTGCTCTGAATTATTGCATCAAAATGTCTGTGCTGTTGCAATCTTGAGTATGCTGTTCAGGAGTGTATCTGTAAGATGCAAACCTACGATGATGCAGCAGCATCAGAACTGGAAGAAGAAGCAGAAGACAGCCAGTTCCACTGTGAGTCTAATAGAAGCCCTCTGGGGGCCTGATCCGGTCCCTGGGCTGCATGTTTGACACCCCTGAGTTAGACCCTTCTAATTCCATTGAAGTCAGTGGTCTTAGAATGGTGTACATCTGTTTAGGATTACAGTGTTAGTCCCATTTCACAGGTAGATCACAATATGACCTTTTCTGTTTGGTGTAGTGATTAGGAATGCGGACTCTAATCTGGAACAGCAGGGTTTGAGTCCAGGTTCTCCGGAAATTCAGAGAACTTCCTTAAGCCATCATTGTAACATCATTGCAACACTATGGCGTTGTATCTCTATTTTGGGGGGCTTAAAAAATTCAAAATCACTCATCAGGGGTTGCAGGGAGTGGTTTAATGATGATGACAGTCCAATCATTGAAAAGTGGGCTGGAGAAGTGGGGGACAAGGAAAACCAATAGAAACATTGCGGACTAGGAAAAAGCAGACTCAAAACCAGCTTCCAGAAAAACATTGGAGTAAAAGTGGTCTCAAAAGAGCCAGAAAAAAAAGGGGGGGATGGGACACAAAGTGAAAATTAAAGGCACACAAATGCATGTGGAATTCAAGTAAACCAAAGCAGTATGGGACCAGAATAAAAAAAAGCACCCATGTGGAGAAGACCTGTATCTTTACACACATTACTGCAGATGAAGCCAGTCTGGAGGATCTGAGTGTAGGGCTACATATACTCTGGTGAGTTTGTGCAGGTTAATTTTACATCAGTTATTTACCTATGCAACAACTGTGTGATTTATACCAGCTTCAGCAGTGCAGACTCTACACTGTAGTCCAGTGTAGCTGCTCACTTGGAGCCTTCAAGGGCTCCCAGAGCAATGTCCAGACTAGAGTGTTCTGCACCACTCAGTCTCCGCTGTTCTACCCAGTACTGATTCCTGGAGTGGTAGCAAGAGAAGATCCAAACACACTCCAGGATGATCCGAGTAGTGTGTTTATAAGGCACGGGTCCCACAAATGAGGAGGCAGATGTATGTCTGGAGTGTAGGGGTGGCGTTTTTACAATTGACCATTCATCTGCATAACAAAATCACTTGTATACATGGTCCTTCCCTGGCTTACCACTTTTTTTATATACAAGGGAGAAAAATCGTATTAAGCTGATATATGATTTCCCCCCTCCCATCTGCAGGCTGAAATGGTGCAGTCTAAATAAAGCTTTCTCACGTAGTTAACTTTTAAAGAAATTCAGGCCTCAAGTAAACTTTTGAGGGTTTTTTTTACAAAAAAACATATTAGCAAAGATATGGGGGTTATTCAATGACACCATGCAACTTTTGATGAAAACATAATTCCTATCTTTCCTGCTTCCTTTCGAAAATTCCATTTCTTGGAAGTAATACAAAGCTGCAGTTGTAGCCACAGTAGTTTTGTTCTTTGGAGTTAAGCCATCCAAAGAATAATAGGCAGAGCTCATACAAAGGTTGCTTTCACACCCATTGGATAATGCACTTTCAGGGCACTTTTGCAATTGTAGCAACCTATCGCTAAAGTTAACTGAAACTGCATTGTGCACCCTAACCTGGATAGCCCAGGCAAGCCTGATCTCATCAGATCTTGGAAGCTAAGCAGGGCCGACCCTGACAAGTACTTGGAGGAGAGACCTCCAAGAAATACCTGTGCTAGGACACATATAAGCCACCTCTCTGAAATGTCCTAGTCCTACTAGGGGTCACCAGAAATCACCATGACTTCCAGGATCGCACACACAGAAAGCCAGTCAAATCCGACTCTAGGGATGCGGTGCTCATCTCCGTTTCCAAGCCGAAGAGCCATTGCTGTCCGAAGACTTCTCCATGGTCACGTGGCCGGCATGACTAGACGCTGAGGTGCACAGAACGCTGTTACCTTCCCACCGAAGTGGTACCTATTTATCTACTTGCAATTTCTTGCTTTCGAACTGCTAGGTTGGCAGGAGCTGGGGCCAGAGACGGGAACTCACTCCGTCATGCAGCACTCGGGTCTCGAACTGCTGAACTCGTTCAGCATCTTAACCACTTGAGCCACCGACCACAGAAAATTCTCACATACAAAAAAGAAAGTACGTTATACAATGTGTGTGAAAGCAGCCAAAGAGGGCAACAGGAAACAGTCTCTGGATAGGAAAAAAAAACCTGAGCTGCTTGAGGGGGATGCTAAATAACAGAAAGATGTCTTTCCTGAGCATGCATATTAGGATAGTCCCTAGCAGTACCATGTGCTTAGGCTCTCATGGAGAAGGCCCCCGAACCAATCTTAAATTATCAGCCATTTTCTTAAACAAATACATGCAAACAAGCTACCAAAAAGTGTGTTACAAACCTGAAACAGTAGAAGAATTCTCAGTGGCAGACAGGTCTGATGCTCACTCTAATCCTGTACAACCTTCTAGTTACTTGGTGGAGTCTGACTATGCCTGTAGGAAAACATGCAATGAAAAATTAAATAACACTTAACAGGACCAAGGTGTGATGGTGGATACATGAGCTTAGCCATTTAAGCAGACCCTAACCTAACAAAGTGTTAACATTTTGCTTTGGGCATCAGTCCAGTTTTCCTTTGCCAGCATAACACTGGAGGCCTTACAGGAAAACACATTACTCCAGCTCAAATGCAAGAACTATGTGGGGTTTTTTTTCACACCTGCCAGACACTTTGCCATAGACTTTGGGAGTGCAGTCAGGAAGCAAGCTTTTCCATCCCCAATACTGTAAACAAATAGTGCATGGCAGCCATCCAAGTGTTACAAGTGGGAATGGACTGAACTGTAACAAACAAAAACTGTATCCAGAAAAAAAAACAAGGGCTAAAAATTGAGATAACCCATCAGCAAAAACCCCACTTCTTTTTTGTTGGTTTGTTTTTGCTGCGAGACTGACATATTAAAAACTGCATATTGTTGTAAAACAAGCTCACATCACATAACCGTCAACAGTTACCAGGAAAACTTTAAAGATAGATCATAAACAATTCAGCATACTTTGGAAAACTTTCCATGAGCTCAGTCCACTGAACTGACCAGTGCTCTGCTAATGGATGACACAACGCCAAAAACAAATTGAAATGGAAGTGGCAATGATGGGTTGGGCACATCTCCTTTTTGAGACAACAGTAAGGGTACGACACAATAAGAATCCTGTTCCCACAGTTCTACGTCTGGTTTGTGGGTTGTAGGTCTATTCCCACAAACATTAGATGTTTCTCAGCTGCACTACTTCAGATTGCAGTGGGAGTTAAAAAAAAATCCTTCTACATGGGAAAAAAAGGATTTCAGGAGTCTAGTCTAACTTTCTGACTAATATTTAATGTGTAGACATTCAATCATGAGTCTCCAGCTCCAGTCTGAAGTGATATACCCAGGGGTCATTTCCTGCAGGAGCGCACAGGAGAGGAGCTCCAGCAGTAAAGAGCCCAGGGGGCGGGCACATGCAACAAGCCCCACCCCCTGCTCCCAGCAGCCCTCTGTCAGAGCAAGAAGCAGCCAGGTAAGTTGCAGAGCACCCTCCCCCGGCCTCCCGGCCCAAAACAATCCAGTGGCACGTTTAAGACCAAGTTTTATTCAGGTACAAGCTCTCCCTCCTCTGCAAGGACAGATCTGCACGTCCCCCCCCCCCAATAGCTAGCAATCCAAAACAGTCTAGTGGAGCCTGAGCAGTGGGTGTTGCCTTCTGATACACCTCCGGTGATGTCAGGGTGTGTGGCATATGCAAATAAGTTATGCTAATGAGTTATGCTAATGAGCTCTTGCACCTCTTTTTCTACTAAATGACCCCTGGATATACCTCGAGACTAGCCCCACCACCATGTCCTTGAGCCTGGGACAGAAAGAATGGTGAGCATCACCATGAAATTCTGGAAAATCCCAAGTTAAGCATCCTCCTGTGATGAGGGCAACTATCTCTAAATGGACACTCCCTTCAGACCCAAAGAAGATGTCTTATGGAATCATATCATAGAGTCACAGAGTAGGAAGGGACCCTGCAGACCATCTAGTCCAACGCCTTGCTCAATGCAAGATCAGCATAAAGCATCTCTGAATGAATCACCTCCTGCTCCAAGGTGGTGGACAAAAGTGAAGAATGGCTTTTGTTTTGGGGGAGAATCTAGCAGGCACCAGGGAGCACACTGGTGTGCACGATTGTGGATCACCGGCCTATAAACTGTTTGTGAGAATGAGTCCATAGGGATGTGGCTACACTGTACAGGCTTGCCTAATATGCCTTGGTCTCGCTGCGTGGTGTGACAATTACCCCTTTCCATGGACAGCCTCCAACTACTTGCAGCCACACACTAGAATTCCTTCTCAATCCTTTGTGAATGTGTGTGCGTGTGGCTCCCTCCTTGTGGAAAGGGCTTGTCTGAGGAAGTAAGGAAGGACCATACACTTCTTTCGGCCCATAGAATGAAATGTTCAGAACAACATTTTAAAAACAAGACTAGAATTCTAGAAGTTTGGAACTGCACTGGAGAGCACCATATAATGAAAGAGGACTGCACCTCACTGCAATCATTACTGTTAATTATAAACAGTTTTTGCCCTGACCTGGATAGCCTAGGCTAGCTGGGTCTTGGAAGCTAAGCAGGGTCAGCCCTGGTTACTTTTTGGATGGGACCACCAAGGAATACCAGGGTCACTACCAGAGGCAGGCAATGGCAAGCCACCTATGAATGTCTCTTGCCTTGAAAACCCTATGGAGTCACTGTAAATTGGCTGCGACTCGCATTATCCTATGTATTGTAATCTCTTTTCTGTATTGTGTATTGTATACCTTGCTTTAGATAGTGCTTTGTTTTCCTTGTTCTTTTGATTCCGCAATCCTAGTCCAATTGCATTTTTTGTTGGTTGTCTTACACTGTTTGATTGCACAAGATAGGTAGCCATGCTACTCTGTCTGTAGCAGTAGAAAAGAGTAAGAGTCCAGTAACACCTTAAAGACTAACCAAAAAAAAGGTTTGTCTGATTGCACTGTATTATATCCAGTTCCACCATATGTCTCAGTGAGAACTCCAGAACTATTAAGTAAATAAATAACCAGTTTTATGATGGTTCGAATTTGGAGTGCATATGTGCCCTAAAAAGCACGGAAATTCAATCCTGGTATACTTGTATTATCCTTTTGCCAACAGCCCGTTTTCATGCTGTCAATATACAGGAACATATATTAACTATTGTAAAAACTAAAATATACATATCTGATGTGGCAATGGGTCTGAAATCTTGCAAACTCTCTAAATGTTTAATCCAATTCAGAATTAACAGGTTCTTCTTTCATTAGAACACATTTTTAACTAAGATTTAATTTATAATAGGTTATTAAAACCTGATAGTGCCTAGTAGAGCAAAGTTTTCAGTTCTATGTAGGATAAAAGAAACAAATTAACACAAATTAAATGACACCTCTGTAATGCCGAGGGCTAAGGATAACTCAATTATTAAAAAGTTATTTGTCAGGAGAGTTTTCAACAAAAAGCACAGTTTCTACTTGCAAGACAACGAAAATAAAAACACAAATATGTTAAGATGATTAAACTTTCCTGTAGTTGTACATACTTATTGTTTGCATGACAAAGGCTCTTTTTATGCCTTTTTTGCTCTCAATGAACAACTCTAAAAGAGTCTTTAAATAGGGAACTTCTGTTTAATTCCACATATGATTGTTTTTAGTACACTCAGCCAGACTGTAAAAGTAATTACTGTACATGTCAAACAAGCATCTAGTGTAACTGGGCAGCAACTGAGACAGTACACAAGGGCCTATTTGCACATTCACAACCATGGGTGAGCTTCAGACACTGTGAGAGCAACAAATGACCAGGCGCTAGGCATAAATGGCCAAGATGCACACAGGGTAGCAACCAAAGGAGCCCTTCCACTTTTGCCATATATGCCAATGGAATGTCACTTACGTTGGTGGAAGAAACAGGACATGTAATTTTTGCCAATTCCCCTTTGCCACTACAGACTCCCAGCCTTTTTCATGTGAGTCCTTTGACTGCCCCCCCCCCAGCAAACTTTCACTGGGGGGGGGGCTCATGGGACTGCATCAGGAGGCAGGAATGACCAGTTCTGTAAACTGCTTGTGGTACTTTGGGTTTAACTCAGGAGTCTAGTCTCAGTCTGTACTATACTACTGTGAAGAAATGCATTTTTTCTTTGGAGGTTTGAAATTAGCAAAACCTTCACTCTGAGTTTTAAAAGCCCCCCCCCCTCCCTGGGCAGAGAACAGGTTGGAAGTCAGTTCAATTGCTTACCAGACTTACCTCAGCCCAAATTCATACAAATGCTAATAAGTCTAAGACAATGGTATGGTCAAACTTCCCCACCACCACCTTCAAGCAGGGAACAGAGATCTGGAGGTGTTAAATACTAGAGAGGCTTCTGGAAGAAAATTCTGGAGATTTCTGGAAAAGCTTCTCTGACCTGGCCTGACCTGGTCAGTAGATGGGGAAAAGAGAGCTGATAAAACTCAGGAGAGCAAGAAGGAAGCGGGGGGGGGGGAGGGGGGATGAACTTAGAAATCAATATGTAGTCTTTGGCTGCACAGTAGATTTTGGTTGTGTAATTTGAATCTATGTTACAGTGTCAGGGTCCTGGGGCGAGTCTGGTGGGGTAGAACCCTCCAGGGCTCAATTTGTAGCCAGCAGGCTGGTCTAGTCTCAGATAATGCAGGGGGAAGGGGTTCATTTGCACCGAATTCCTTCTCCCCGGCCAACAGCCCAGGAGCTCTCCTCTCTTGCTCTTCCTCCCGGCCTGCCTCATGCCTTCTGTTTAAATCTCTGCCCCAGGTGGGACCTTACCAGACTCACCAATCCTTCCCTCACCCAGGTGAGACTCATCGGACTGACAGCCCCTGAGCCTAGTAGAGTACTGCCTTTCTGTCTCCACCCCCTTCCCCTACCTCAACATTGGTGCAGCTTGCGTGGGGAGGGACCATCAGTTTGCCACCCTGCCCCATCTCTTTGCAGATGCGTAAAGAGATGCTTGTCAATGCTGTCGCAGATGTTTCATGTTTTCTCCTGACTGCCACCAACCTCTCTCTCCCCTGAGCTCTACAGTGAGCTCATGAACTTAGAAATCAATATGTAGTCTTTGGCTGCACAGTAGATTTTGGTTGTGTAATTTGAATCTATGTTACAGTGTCAGGGTCCTGGGGGCGAGTCTGGTGGGGTAGAACCCTCCAGGGCTCAATTTGTAGCCAGCAGGCTGGTCTAGTCTCAGATAATGCAGGGGGAAGGGGTTCATTTGCACCGAATTCCTTCTCCCCGGCCAACAGCCCAGGAGCTCTCCTCTCTTGCTCTTCCTCCCGGCCTGCCTCATGCCTTCTGTTTAAATCTCTGCCCCCAGGTGGGACCTTACCAGACTCACCAATCCTTCCCTCACCCAGGTGAGAC
Source organism: Gekko japonicus (assembly GCF_001447785.1). Taxonomy (NCBI): domain Eukaryota; kingdom Metazoa; phylum Chordata; class Lepidosauria; order Squamata; family Gekkonidae; genus Gekko; species Gekko japonicus. The sequence goes on from NW_015174925.1 coordinate 39,860, forward strand.
TCATCGGACTGACAGCCCCTGAGCCCAGTAGAGTACTGCCTTTCTGTCTCCACCCCCTTCCCCTACCTCAACATTGGTGCAGCTTGCGTGGGGAGGGACCATCAGTTTGCCACCCTGCCCCATCTCTTTGCAGATGCGTAAAGAGATGCTTGTCAATGCTGTCGCAGATGTTTCATGTTTTCTCCTGACTGCCACCAACCTCTCTCTCCCCTGAGCTCTACAGTGAGCTCAGGAATTTCTAGCTCATCCCACCGCAGGGCATCTCAGCCATGGAGTGTGCTGTCATTGTTGAAGAGAAGAGGAGACTGGATTTATTTTTGTTGTTCAGTCGCACAGTCGAGTCCGACTCTTCGCAACCCCATGGACCAGATCACGCCAGGCCTTCCTGTCTTCCGCCGTCCTCTGAAGTTTGCTCAATTTCATGTTCGTTGCATCTATGACACTGTCTAACCATCTCATTCTTTGCCCTCCCCTTCTTCTTTGACCTTCAGTCTTTACTTGGAGTCTCAGAGCGGTTTACAATCTCCTCTCCCTTCCCTTCCCCTCCCCAGAACAGACACCCTGTGAGGTAGGTAGGGCTGAGAGAGCTCTTTCGAGGACTGCTCTTGAGAGAACAGCTCTGACACAATTTGGGACAGACCCAAGGTCACACCAGCAGCTGCATGTGGAGGAGTGGGAAATCAAACCCGATTTTCCCAGATTAGAATCCATACTCTCAGGGCCGGGCTGCTCACTAGGCGAGCTAGTTTCTCACCTAGAGTGTGGGGCCATCATGGGGGCACCGGACTGAACCACTTGAGGGCCCTGCTGCCCCCACCTGCCCACCTGCGCCTGCCGGAGCCGCCCCCACCACCCGGTGTGAGCGGCCATACGCCCGAGAAGGAGGGAGGTGCTCTACAGTCTGCCCCCCACCCCACCAAAAGCTCGGCTCTGAGGGCCCTGCCGCCGCCCGCCATTGAGGAGCAGCCACCCATCGGAGCCCTCCCCACTCCGCGCACCGCAGCCCACTCTGTGGGCCGCCCGCCCCGCTGCCCGCAGGTCCAGGAGACCGCTGCAGACACCACCGCTGCCTTCCTGCCGAGCCGGGGCTGAGCCGCACAGCCTTCCCCTCCCCCTGAGCCGCACAGCCTTCCCTTCCCCCTTCTGGCCTTTCCCTTCCCCCTGAGCCACACGGCCAGGGCTGAGCCATGGCCAGCGGAGCCCACGCCTCCGGGAGCCCTTGGCTCGCTGCCTCCAGCTGCCCCCCGCAGCAGCCCTGCTCGGCGCTCCTGCTCCCACCTTGCTGCCACCGAGGAGGCCCCTTTGTTAGGGGCAGCAGCCACCTGAGCCTAGCCTCGCCAAGCCCCAGAGGAGCTGCTGAGGGTGGGGAGTGAGCCGGGACTGGGAAGTACCTGCATGGGGACCTCTCCTCCTCCGCCGAGCTGGCTCACGCGGGGCGGAATCAGCATGGGGGCACGGAGGGGCCTCTTCAAGTCTCAGGCAAGTGGGAAGGGGGGTGCGCGCACATGCGGACCTCTTGCCGCACACCCAGGCAGGTATCCAGGCCCCTCCGGGAGGTTGGCATCTGCGCTCGCCTAGGGCACAGGAACACCTTGGGCTGGCCCTGCATGCTCTTAACCATTACACCAAACTGGCTCTCTCCCCCCATTGCCCTGCTACTTTACTCGCTCCTGCTTCCTTGTTGGCAGCCTGGATCCCCCTTGGAGGTAAATGCTGGGGTGACTCTGCCATCTTAGGACATGGTAGTATTTTTTTTTGCATTGGGTTGAATAATTTGAATAAAAAGGATTACTTATCATTCTTAGATAAAGCTATAATTGCATTCTTGGTATAACTTAAAATGATAAGCTTATCTTAATTAGTGGCATACTACAAGAATACTCCTTTGCGTACAACAAACAGGCCCACAGAATTTGTCAAAAGTAACAAAACAAATTGAAAACTAGGGTTACCAAGTCCTTACTGTATGTAGAGCGGGGGAGTCCAGCGCTGCTCTGGGAGTCCACGGGCATGTTGGGGATGGGGCCACAATCATCTGAGGGAAAACCATAGAGTTTCCCCTCGGATGATTGTGGCCCTGCCCCCAACGTGCCCGACATGATTGCATCACTTCCGGGTGACGTGCTGATGCCGGGCATGTTGCGTGCTTTGGGGGTGTGGTTCCCCCCGGGGCCCGATCCGCCGGTGGCGGGTAATGGGCCTCTCGGGCGGGGGTTTCCTCACCCCCCGGGGGGACTTGGAAAGCCTAATTGAAACAGAATGAATGCATGTCAACATTTTTTAAAAAAGAGAGAGAATACCTGGATAAGGAAAGAAGAATCAAAGGTGCAGGTTTCTTTCCAAAATGGAGCTCAGAATTTTCAAAAAAGCAGAAAAATAATTTCCCCCAAAGGTTCAAGGGATACGGTTTCAAAATGTTAGCAGCGAGAAAGACCCAGCTGCAACATCACATGAAGGGCTTAGTAGGCATCAAGGCAATAATGCTAATGCAGAATTTGGAATAAATATAATTGAGAACAAGATTGTTACCGTAATAACAAAGCAACAAATAAGAAGATTGCTGTCCTTTAGCCTGAGGGCGGCTCCTGTATTTCCAGTGGTTTTGTGGGATGGAGATCGTCTGCTTCTGTCATTACTGTAGCACCTTTGCAAGAGAAGCACAACAGATGAACTCTCAACTATGCTACTTTTGCAGACACAGGAAGCCTCTTTGGGTCAGGTGTACCTTGCTATAGTGTGTGTGTTTTGTTGGGCTTATTATGCTGTTACTCTCCTGGGTGCAACTGGGTTCCCTGCCCCTTTTCACTGTATTCATGCCCTCACAATCCAATCTTGCTCAGTAGGGAAACCATGTGAACTATTTAGATGAGGAATAACAACCAGCCAGTGAGGTGGATTAGGCTGAGTGCAGACCAAGTTCAACCAGCGCATTTCCTTTGGGGATTTTGAATTTAAACTTCCCAGATAGTAGGCTGATACTGCCCACTGAGGAAGACTAGTTTTGTAGCAAACACATAGCCCTCAGTCTGTGTCATGGTGCCTTCTCATTTTCTTGAACAGCACACGAAGCAATTTATGTACAAAAGCTCACAATGCCCAGCCTTTTCATGTTTTCCACTGGGACCTAGGCTCAGAACTCTGAGCATGAGATTTCTATAGTGAATGTCAATAAATCAAAAGTAGGTTTGCAGCTTACAGATACATACTTGAACAGCATACTCAAGACTGCAACAGCACAGACATTTTGATGCAATAATTCAGGACAAGAGGTGTCAATTATCAGTCACTGTTAAATAAACAAATTTTGCAAGAGTGCTAATGTTTTAAGGATGTTTTTATTTTAAGTAAAAACATCTTTAATTCTGTTTGTGTCCTTTATAAAGTGTATATCTCCGCTACCTGGCAACATTTTATGACACACATGGCCTGGCCTAACAAGGTATCATTTATGTAAGATCCAGCCCTCATAACAAATGAGTTCGACACCCCTGGTCTATGCAAAACAGACATCTGTGCTCAGATATTTGCACAAAGCAAACCACTGCTTGCAGTTTGAGGCAAGCTAATTCTGTTTGGTAGTGAGACAGTGGAGTACAACCAATCTGGTTTTCACAGACAGCATTTACACTGTTTCATAAAAATAGGTTCATAACACATAAATTAGGGATAATTTAGGCCTTTAGCATCTCATATGAGTAGTCTACTGATATGAGCAGAGCTGTCAGAAGACCGTACTTGTGGAAGCAGCAGAGCTGATTCCATAATCGGGCCATGTGTCAAATCAAGACAATCCATTCTCCCAAAAGAAGCAGCAGAGCCCTTCTGAGTGCTTTGCCAAAATTACCTTGCTCATGGAAGGAGGCAACTTTGGTAAGAGGATAATGTGCAAGACAGGGGCAAGTGAACTGGTCTTACGTGCATGCTGCATGCCTCTGAGCAAAAACTGCAGCCTTCTATTAAGAGACATCACCCAAGAATGCTCTGATACAATTATCTATGAAAGTCTGAACTGGATATAAGTTCTACCCGCTCTTGCCCTAGGCATGAAAAACAGAGGAGGCTGAAGAGGGGGAAAATGATATTTCTTTACTCTCACACTGCCTGCTCCATATATTTCTCTTTTACATATGTGGATACAGAACAAGTGTCTAGTCCTCTACGGGATAACCAAAACAGGACAAATAGGAAAAAGCACTAATAGGGCAGACAAACAATCCTGGCTTGCCCGATCAATATTTAAGACATTAAAAATAGAACGTCTGTGGGAGTAGCAGAGTCCAAGCAAGTGTGTTAGAATATGCTGCAGCTTCCTGAACCACAAACCTCAGAGTCAGGTTTTCAGAACTAATAATCAGAATTCATTTCGTGCCCCAAGGCCTGTCAGCATAATCTAGTGGACTCAGCCTGGAAAATGAACCTGGGAAACTCAATTTTAAATCTTAGTTCAGCAATAGACTCCCTGGGTGGCTTTGGGCAAGATGCTATCTCTCAAACCCCATCTGTAAAAACAGGAATAATAATGATCTTCTTCATAAGGCTGCTGTGAGGAAGGAGCAGATAAGGGCCATAAACCACATGGCATACTGAGAAAGTGCTTCATAAATGACTAATAATAGCAACATAATCCTATGTAAATATCACAAACGCTTATCTAAATTCTTGGTTATCTGAACCTTTTGGAAGTTCCTGAGACTACGAGCCTGTACATATTAATTTTCAGGGCTGTGTAACATTTCATTTTATGCTGGAATCCACATGAACGTTCAACGGATGGATGGCGGAGAACAAAAGATACTAAGGGCAGTGATGATGTCATCCAAGGGATGGCTGTCTAAGTTTGTGGTCCTTTCCATCATAAACATTCACAAGACTGTTATTTATGGAGAACCAAAGAACAGGCTAGCCCGATCCCATCAGATCTTGGAAGCTAAGCAGGGTCAGCCCTGATTAGAATTTAGATGGGAGACACTGAAGGAATTCCAGGGTCACCATGCAGAGGAAGAAAATGTCAAATCACCTCTGTTTGTCTTTTGCCTTGAAAACCCTGTGTTGTTGATGTTGTTAACCATTCAGTCTTGTCCGACTCTTGGTGATTCTATAGGCCAGCTCTCTCCACGTTTTCCGATCTTGTACTGTTTCTTTGAGTCGTTCCATGCTCAGGCTCGTGTTGAGTTTTATGGTGTCTATCCACTGTATTTTTGGGTGGCCCAGTTTTCTTTTGCTACTAACCCATCCAAGCATAATTGCTTTTTCTAGTGAGTTCTTCCACATGACATGGCCAAAATAAGTCAGTCGCAGTTTTATGATTTTCCTTCCAATGATATGTCTGGTTTTATGTGCTCCAATACTTGCTTGTTTGTCACCTTTGCTGTCCAAGTAATGCGCAGGAGCCTTCTCCAGCACCACAGCTCAAATGAGTAGATTTTCCTCTTGTCTTGCTTCTTCATGGTCCAACTTTTGCAGCCTTAGGGTCGACATAAGTTGGCCGGAACTTGCTGGCACTTTCCACCAAGAACTAGAGAACAGGAATGAGACGAAAGGAACTCAGATTTGATCGTTGTTGTGAATGCCTTGCCCCATCAATGCCAGGACCCAAGTCTGTGACAGTTCTCCAAGGATGTCGATCAAGGATTCAACCTGTGTGCCAACCACCCACCTCTGGGCAAGGTAAAGAAGCTGCAGAAAGATGCAGTTAAACCACTAAAGAAGTCTCTATGGTGGTGGTGAAAAGTGCTGTCAAGTCACAGCTGATTTATGGTGACCCTGAAGGATATTCAAGGCAGCAGGCATGCTTGCCTCTGCATAGCGACCATGGACTTCTTTGGTGATCTCCCATTCAAGTACTAACTAGGGCCATCCATGCTTAGCTTCCGAGATTTGATGAGATCCAGCAAGTCTCTATAGTCAAAAGAACAGAATGGGTCAAGTTCCAGCTTGCTGGTCTAAGGAACCAGATCACTTCTTTTCCCAGCTACTAACTACTACTCCCTTCATCCCATTTTCCCTTACTATGTCCCACCCTGAGCTTCACAAGAGCTGGCAAGACAAACTTCAGTTGTCATCATGAGAGCAGCCCTCCTGGTTTCATCTAATCCAGCATTAGATATTGGCTTCTTATCTCACTATGCATGCTAAATCACTCAGTTCTCACATCTGTTTGTAAACTCTTTTATTATCTGTATGCTAATTTGCTGCTATTTAACCACTTTAATCCAATCTTAGCTATACTTATCTCTCAGTTACTTATGCATCTTGACTCTAATGAGCCCTTCCTGGCAACTATACCTCCCCACCTATATATAATGGTTGGCTAAGTCTGTTTCATTGTTTCTTAAGAAGTGTGCATGCACACAAAAGCTTATGCCCATAATTAAGCTTTTTGGTCTTGAAGTTGCCATTGGACTCAAACTGTTGCTTCAAACCAACACAGCTACCCACCTGAATCTGTGTTTCAAGGAGAAACTCTGTGGGCCCACCATGTTCCTCATGACTCTCACAGACATGTTTATACCCAATATTCTAACACACCCCTCTCAAAGCCTCAGTTTTTAGATCTGGAATTCTACTGCAAGCTAGTTCCTCTTGCCGCTACCATGTTTTGTCTCTGGACAAGCAATAATGATATGTGCATGCACAAGGAACGCTTTGGCTTAAGTACCACACTCTCCAACCCAAAAGTGGCTAGGGATCATATTATAGCTATCAGTAAGGAGATGTCAAACTATATAGATTCCATCCTCAGCCCTTATGTTATCAGCTCCCCAAGTTAATTACAGAACACAACTGACTTCCTGAGGAAACCATAGTTTCAACCTTCCAGAAAACACCATCTTAGCACCCACAAATATTTGAGTGTCGATATACCAACATCCTCCATAAAGATGAACTGCAAGCCATCAAGGAACATTATCCCAAATAATGACAGAGCAAAATTTGGCTACCAACTTTGCTTATTTGTTCTCAATCACAACTACTTTGAATATAATAATAATTTATACCTTCAGATTAATGGCACATCCATTGGCACCTGCATGGCATCACAGTATGCCAACATTTTCATGGCTGAATTAGAGCAATACTTCTTCAGCTTCTGCCCATTCACACCTCTCTTGTATATGAGATTCACTGATGACATTTTCGTCATGTGGATGCATGGGGAGGGAGCTCTCAAGAGATTCCACCAGAACTTAAACTATTTTCACCCCCAAACCAATCTCAGCATGAACCCGTCACCACAACAGGTATATTTCCTGGATTCCACTGTGAAACTTTGTAATGGACACATAGTCACAACCTTATATCAAAAACCCACTGACTGCTAAACATACCTGCATGCTTCCAGCCACCACCCAAAACATATTCTCACACAGCAACCTCAGTTAATGCTCCCCAGCAGTGTAGGAAAAGCAAAAACTAACACTCACCTCGTGAACAGCTCTGTCCCGGCTCCTTCCTCAGCCCAGCTGACTCAATTCTCATATGAAGCAATCCACAGTCTACACACGAGCATTGTGTTACAATCTCATTTGCTCCGATTCCTCAGACAGGGACTCTCATCTGGAAGATTTACAAAAACATTGTTTGGATTACAGTAACCTCCCATTACAGTAAAAGATCATATCAATAAAGTGAGGATGGCTCACAGAGCCAGACTGGTATAAGACAAGACTCAAAAAAAAAAGTAACAGAACACCACTGGTTGCTACCTACACACACAACTTAAACCACTTCTACACATCATTAGTAACCTACAGCCTCTCCTGGACAAGGATACTTCTCTTTCACAGGCCTTGTGTAGGAAGCCTTTCCTTGCTTACAGACTTAACTTTAAAAAGGGTCTCACCTTTAACAATGGACCAGCCAACTGAGACACAGACCCAAGAACCAAACCCTGAAAAGACTCCGGTTCCATTTTTGTCAGATAATAGTAGTAATGGGACCTAATAAACTCAGCTACACCATTGTGGGCTCATCCACTTGCATATCATCCCATTTAATATAGAAGAAGAGGAGGAGATTGGATTTATTCCCCTCCCCACAACAAATACCGTGTGAGGTAGCTGGGGCTGAGAGAGCTCTGACAGAAACTGCTCTTTTTCAAGAACAGCTGTGCCAGAACTATGGCTTGCCCAAGGTCATCCAGTAGGTGGGAGTGGAGGAATAGGGAATCAAACCTGGTTCTCCCAGATTAGAGTCCGCGCACTTAACCACTACACCAAACTGGCCATATGCCATCATGCGCCCTTCTATCTATATTGGACAAATGTGTTCATTCCTATATAAGAGGAGCAATTAACATAAATCTGACATAAGCAACGGGTAGAGATTTGGGGTTGGGACGAATCGCTGCTGTCCCTGCTAGAAACAGTGCAAAATTATTTTATGAGGCGGATTTTGGTCTTACCCAAAGGTTCACCTGTGGCGTTGATGAGGGCTGAACTGGGTATGGTATCCCTGAAAGCCAGGGCAAATGTAAGAATCCTCTCATATTGGAGGAAATGTTTAGAACGACCTCAGGATATTCTAGGTGTTCAAAGTTTTGGTTTGCTGTTGAAATCCTCGAAAAGATCAGATGATTACTTGAACTCTATTTTATTGAAATACTCAATCCCCGATGACCTATTGGTAAACGAAAACCAAAGGGCTAAACTGAAGGAATGGGTATTTAATAAGGATGGGCTTTTGAATCGACATATGGTAGTAAGTTGCCGTACAGCCCCCTTGTATAAGATCTTCAAAAGAGACCATTGTAGGACTGTATATCTTGAGAAACTAACTACTGTATATTTCTGTTGTGCTTTGATTTACTTTGTGCTGTTATGGCCAATGGCTAAGACAATAAACGAAACTTGGACATAAGCAACGGTACCATTCATAAACCAGTGGAGATACATTTTAATCCTCCTAGAAATACTACTACAGATGTGAAAGTCACTGTTCTACACATACACACAAACCTTCAAAGGGAATATACATTGTAAAAGTGCTAAATTAGACCACATTAAGAAACTAAATGCTACTTCTCACCTTGGCTTAAACAGAGTCTTGGATTTCTTTACTCACTATCTATATATCTAATAGCGAAAGGCGCCCCCTGCGTGCGGATACCTAAATCCGTGCATCGGGGGCACCTGGGGGGGAGGGAGATTTTTGTGCACACTTGGGGCAGTCCCCAGGTGTGCACAAAAATCTAAAAACCTGAAAAAAATATTGGGGGGATACTTAAATCCCCCCAAAAGTGACAGAGCATCCCCTGCGCATGCGCGGGGACGCTCTGTGAACTCCCTCGCTGCCGCTGCCACTCGGGCCTCGCTTTGGAGGCAGCGGGGGGGCGGGAAGGACAGCAAGGCCCGAGCTGTTGCCACTCGGGCCTCGCTTTGGAGCCGGGGGGGCGGGGGGAAAGAGCCAGGGGAAAAGAGCAGCGAGGCCCGAGCGGCTTGCCGCTTGGGCCTTGCTTCGAAGTCGGGGGGGGAGGGAAGGGGGGGAGATCGAGCGGGTGTGTGTGGAGGAGACGGGGAGGAACCGGCGGGATGGGGGGAACCTACCTCCTCCTCCTGCTTCCTCCTCTGCCTCATGTGTGGAGGTCCCCCCCGCGAGTTAGCTCTGGGCGACGTACAATCAAAGTTAAAACATCAAATAGAACAAATTAAAATTAATAAATAACATTCATTGCATTTTTCTAACAGCTCAACAGAACCCACCTTTTAGAACTTCTGTCTCTTCTTAGCATGTCACAAAACTCTATAACCCTTTCTTGATGTCAGTTAATTTTCTGATGCTTCAGACCACTTCTGCCTCAATTAATTGCTGTTCATCCTACTTAATTAAACTTTTGTTTATCTGAACCTCATGAAAGAGGCTGGAACCTCTGACATCTTTCTTCATCCTTTATGTTTAACAACCTGATCCTTTCCAGCTCCTTGCACAGAGAATCACACCTGAAAGGTTATGACAAGACACACCAAGTTTCTGTCTGCCCCACTCCTCCCTTCACCCCTAACCCTTTGGTAATTCAGATTGGACCTAAGAAGGTAAATATTGTTCCATTTAGGTTTTCCCCCCCAATAGGCTACATTTTTTCTAAAATAATTAGGAGTCTTTTTAATTTGCAGTTGTATATTTATTTGTTTATTTGTATTTTTGCTTTATGAATTGCCCAATCCCTGTATGCACATCTGGACTGTGTTGCTGCCTTGTAGGTGGGGTAAAGAGGAGGCAGAAGTGGAAGAAAATGGGACAGCAAGTGAGGGTACCAGCCGTGATGGAAAACTGTTTGCTGCCCTCAGCCAAAAGCCCAGTGGAACATCTCTGTCCTACAGGCCCTGTGGAATTGCATAAAGTCCCACAGAGCCCTGGTGATGTTTGGCAGAGAGTTCCGCCAAGTCGGAGCCAAACTACAGACCTTTCAGTCTGCAGCTCAGCGTTTTGTTTTTTGTTTTTTAAATCCCCTGAGGGATATTTTTATTTTTGCAATACACTACAAACTCCAAACAAAGTATGAAGGAAGGGGACTACATCTAGGGACAAAGAAAAGATAACCACACTATACTAAAACCCCAAGAGGAGGAGCTCTTATCCCTGTTAGTGAAAGTGTTAGTAATATGTGTTAATAAAAACAATATACTTGTAGAGTTCTTGTTTGTCTCACCTTCAATGTTAACATGTTATTTTGTTATGAGAGAGCTTTCTGATCATCTTCTTATTCTTCGCTTCAAAAGGCAATTCTCAGAGTCCTGCCTTTACTTTGGTTTTCTGTCTCTAAAGTCATATACCACTCTGGCTGCCTCTGCTCCGGTTTCCACAGCACAGTCCTCCTCCGTTCCCGAGGTGGCAGAGTCACTTGATTTCGTTTTTTCCTCTTTGGAATCTTCCTCCGTTCCCAGCTGTTTCCTCAGATCCTCCTTCTCTGCCTCAGGAACTCCCTGGAATCTGAGAAACATGTTGGCTTTTTCCATCTGCAATTGTAACAAATGGCTTTCTTGTAGATTTTGCTTTGTTTCCACTTCTCCCATTCTTTTCTTCATTTTCTTCCTTGTGGTGTCCAACTCCTTAAGTTTCCCAGCTACCTGTTCCTCCACCTTCTCCGTTTCTTTCAGTTGGAGCTGCTGAGATGCAAAGTTTTTATTCATTACAGTCAGTTGCTGGTTAATACCATCGAGTTGCACCATCACTGGCTTGAGCATATCCGCTAGCATTTTCATGACGTCTGCTCCCTGTTCCGGTTTTGGGCTCCGGCTGCCAGGCGGTTTCGTTTTCAGCTTTCTTTGCACGGCAGCCATTTTTTACGATTTGTTTACAGTTTCTGACGCTTCCCTCTGACTCTAAAGATTGCTCCCATGCTGTCAGCAATCAAGTAAGCCTCTTAAAACACACTCGCTGTTTTTCCTCCCCCTTCGTCTTGCTTATCAGTCTCTTCGCATAGGAGGCAATCCTCTTTGCGATCCGCTTTCCCACGGGGGGGTGTAATTTGCTTTTTACAATCGTCCGCTTATTTTGAACTCACGTTCATTGTCGGTCAATTTTTCTGACCTTGCTTGCTTCAATGCTGTTCCGCTCGATCTCCAGTGCTTGTCCAGATCAAACCAGCTTGTGCCCGAAGGCCACGCAGCGGCCAAACCGTAAGTGTTGGAAAGCCTCAAATTCTCCGGCTTTACACCATCAAAGAGGCTACCCCTCAAAAGCCCTCTGGCCTGGAGCCTATCCCAAAGGCTCTGTGGGGGTGCTACTTGAGGTAGCACCCCTCCAACCCCTTGGTTGCTTCAATGCTGTTCCACTCGATCTCCAGTGCTTGTCCCGATCAAACCAGCTTGTGCCCGAAGGCCACGCAGCGGCCAAACCGTAAGGGTGGAGAAGAGGCTCAAATTCTCCGGCTTTACACCATCAAAGAGGCTACCCCTCAAAAGCCCTCTGGCCTGGAGCCCACTGGTGTGCGGATCATTCCCCCGTGGTCCTGGGAGAACGTCCGCTCGCTATCGCTGCTCCATAAACCGGAAGCCGGAGCCAGACATCTTTAGGGGTAGGGGTCACCAGTAAGTTGTTCTCAGGTTACTTGTTTTACATGTTTTTAGTGACATAGTATTATATGTTTTATATGACATAGTATTCACTATCTGATCAAGTGTTTGGAATGTATGTATAGATTTAAATTGTTTTTAATAGCTTATTTATGTTGTAATCCACTCTGAGCCCCACAGACGTGGGGGAGAGCAGAATAGAAATTGAATAAATAAATAAATTTTAGATCCATGGGCTAATGAAATATTTTATGCCTTGATGAGTTGCCCATGTTGTATCTCAAAATATTTCACACCACTTACTCCAGGGCTGAGCATCTCTGTGTGAGTAAGGCAGCTATCCCAGATCAATATATTTCAAAATATTTAAATTATTTTGTTCCTTAATAGACATATTACAAGGGGCGGACCCGCGATACTCACGGGGGGGAGGGACCTCCACATATGAGGCAGAGAAGGAAGCAGCAGGAGGAGGTAAGTTCCCCCACATCCCGCTGGTTCCTCCCTCGTCTCCTCCACCCCCCTCGTTTTCCCCCCTTGCCTCCCTCCTCCCCGGCTCTCTCTCCCCCTCCCCCCGGATCGAAGCGAGGCCCGAGCGGCTCGCCACTTGTGCCTCGCTGCTCTTCCCCTCTCCCCGCCTCCGAAGCGAGGCCCGAGCGGCTTTCCCCCCCCCCCCCTTTAAGTATCCCCCCGATAGTTTTTTAAAGTTTTAAGATTTTTGTGCACACCTGGGGACCGCCCCACGTGTGCACAAAACTCTCCCTCCCCTCCAGGTCCCCCCGGTGCGCGGATTTAGGTATCCGCACACCAGGGGGCGACTTGGCTATTAGATATATAGATTATCCCCCCCCCCATTTCAGGTCCATTCCATGTATGATCAGTTTTATATATCTTTGTTAAATTAATGGAGTGCTCTGTTTGAATTATACCACTGAGGAAGGCTTATTACTGGAAAACATTTGGTATTGGTTTTTGCATATAGAGAAATAATGTATCTTTTAACCTGTATTTATATGAATGGACATTTGTCTTTATATTGGGATTAGGTACTTATACATTTAATCATAAGATTGTTGTTTTTAAATGATATTTGAGCACTCATGATTTTTAAATTATATATTATATTTTGTACATTTGCACTACGTGCATAGTTATATTTTACTTTCTTTGTTTCAACCTTTTTGGTTACCTTTCTCCTGCAGGGTTGTGTTTCTCTCCCCATTTTTGGTTGTTCTCATTGGCCTTTAGCATGCCACTAGCCTTGTGTTTTATTTTGCTCCCAAGCCCAGTATATTCAACTGGACTACAATAATTTCTTTCTCCAAGAAGTCTCTGTGTGCACAGAGAACCTACAACTAAATTATGTATGCTGCACAAAATTTCTGCTTCTGCAAAACAACAAAATATACCCTGAATAAAATCTCCACGCCTTATTCTCTGCAAGAGTTTTGCAGTTTCCAAGTTTCCTGTAAAACTTGCCACACAGGAAAGGGTAAAAGAACGCCACATAACAATTATCAGGCCAACAGGGTGAGAACATACATTTCAAGTGATATGCTTATTTTAAAAGTAGTGATGCCAAATATGCTTAACAGAATTTTCTCAGTATTGTCTCTTTCATGTTCCTGTGTTAAGTCAAGACCAGCCCTGTATGTTTCCCCTAGTCTTTGGGCTTCCAACACAGTGTTTTGACCTATTCAACTGCAGAAGTTCCTCTGGACAGTAGTAGTGTGTAAGAAAGATATCAATGAAAATCATCAGTTATCTGCAAGAGCCTGCCTAATGTTCCTACTTATTCTAATACACCAGAAGCCCTATCAAGATAACCTCTGATGTGATACCAGCCAGTCTTCAGCTGACCCTTGTAAATCTATTACTCACTCACTATGGAAGCCACTGACTTTTTGGAGCAAAGATAATGAAGGTTATTGGGATTCTACCACTGGATCCAAATTAATAAAGAAAGATAGTCCACAATTTATGACCTAGTCTGTGGACTGCAGAACATTATTTTAAACAATAAAACTGCAATCTGTAAAGGAAGTGGCCAAACTGGAACAGCCACATAAAGACTTATAATTACTATCAATCACCGTGGTACTACCTTAGACATCTTTATTGCTTTAAACACACTAATCAAATACTTCTGGTTTCAAGATAGTAAAATTGACAGGGAGCTCGACTCTGAGAACATCCCCACAGAGAGCAATTTTAAATTATCAGTTGAAAAAGATACCACAAAAGACAAAGAATACTTCAGTGGAAATACAGACTGAACACATGACAAACTTTGCTACCATTCTTTGAAGTGACTTTTCTCTCCTGCTGTTCCCCCTTTTCATGTTTTATATTGAACATCCAATTCTGTACTCTGTTTTGTGATCTTTTTTGGTGGTCCTATTCTAATAAAAACTTCCCTTTTACTCCACTTTTGTTTTTGGAATTTTTTGGGAGACCAACATGGCTACATATAGACTTTGTCAAACCAGGCTACTATGCTCATGCGTGCGTAAAAAGTCCTGATGAACTGCCCTGAACATTCCCCCAGCTCACACTGCCTAACCTTGGGCTACTGACTATCTGTATGTGGCCCCAAACTCCTTAGACTGATCAAAATTTATTTATTTATGATATCTCTGGGCTGCCTCCGGTTCGAGGCAGCTTAAAATTCATAACTACATCACAATATTAAAAACAAGCCACTGGATGCAAGTACCACAAAAACTATCCATAAAGCAGAAGACCATTTAAAAAGTTGAGAAAAGCCTTGGTAAAAATACTTCTTTTGGTCTGGCAGATAAAAGAAGGTAAACTAGATGCCAGACAAGACTCAAAGGGGAGACTTGCTTTAGGCTGGTCCTGCACTGGGCAGGAGGTTGGACTAGATGGTCTGTATGGCCCCTTCCAACTCTATGATTCTATGATTTAGGGTTGCCAGCCTCAAGGTGCACCTGGAGATCTCCTGCTATTAAAACTGATCTCCAGTTGACCAAGACCAGTTCCACTGGAAAAAAAAAATGGCTGCTTTGGAGGATAGACTCTATGGCATTATGCCCTGCGGAGGCCCCTCCCCAAACCCCGCCTTCCTGAGGCTCTACCCCCCAATTCTCCAGGATTTCCCAACCCAGAGCTGACAACCACAGGGAGAGTGCTCCAGAGAGAAGGTGACACCACAGAAAATGCTTGTCTCTAGTTGGCACCCGCCTCATCTCTGAAGGCGAGGGCACAGAGAGGAGGGCTTGAAAGGCAGATCTTAACTGGTAGACTGGATAATATGGGAGGAGACAGTCCCTGTCCCAGACATTTAGGGCCTTAAAGGTAAGAACCAGCACTTTGAATTGTGCCCAGAACCAGACTGGTAACTAGTGCAGGTCTTTCAGTGCAGGACTGATAAAATCCCTAACCAACCCCTGACAGTAGCCCAACCACAGTATTTTGGACCAACTGAAGCTTCCAAAAAGGTTTTCAAAGGCACTGCCACATAGAAAACATCACAGTAAACTAGCCTGGATGTAATTAGGGAACAGGTCACTATGGCCAGAACACACTTTTTGAGAAAATGAGATGAATCTGGGACTGTGTTTTGCCAAATGACTACTGCAATTTGCCGTGCATCTTACAGAATCCACATATAATTTGTACTGCACAGATGCTAAAATATGGTGTTGTTATTGCTGCTCACATAAATATTTTAGCATTAATGATCGAGAAATTCTTCAACATTCTCATCCGCCCTCGGCCCAGATGGTACTGCTCAGAATGTACTTTTAGAGAGGAAGGCTTCCCTCAGCTGTTAATACAGCATTGGCAATCAAAGAACATCATCCTCAACAAGTGCTGAGACTCACATGCTTGTTAGATGGAAATGTTTATGAGGAAGCATGTTTTGTACTGAATATGACAGTGCTAGAGGAAGAGGAAGAAAAATATCAGAGGTGGGGGGGGAGCAGTGCCATTCCCAAAGCAGTAGTTCTCAAAAAATGAGATGGGTCTTTCTTAGGGTTGTCAGGTCCCCTCCTCACTCTGGTGGAGGGGATTTGGGGGAGCGTTCTGGGGGAGGGTGGGGATGCCCCCAAGCCCCATCCCCAAGCCCTGCCTCCAAGCATGACCACCTGCCTGGCCACCCCTCTTCCTCCCCTCCTGACCAATTTAAAGGACTTCAGCTGATTGGCAGGGACCACATGGCCCACCAAACAGCTGGAGGGCCCTTTAAATCTAGCAGGAGGAAAGGGAGAGGGCTGGTCATGGGCCACACACTTTGCTCACAAAAAGACCGCCCCTCCCTTCCCTCCTGTTAAAGGGCCCTCCAGCTGGTTGGAGGGCCATGTTGTCCCCTCTGGTCAGCTGAAGCCCTTTAAATTGGTCAGGAGGGGAGTGAAGGGGTGGCTGGGTGGGTGGTTGCGCTTGAGGGTAGGGCTTGGGTGCAGGGCTTCCCCCCGCTGGCCAGCTGGCCGAGGCGGACTGAAATCCCCAGAACGACCCTTGGCACTTACCGTGAGGGGTCCTTCTACTCTGAGGTAAGGAGGACATCTTCGGTGATTCCCACCATCCTATCAGGTAGAGGCAGGAACAAATTTCTTTCTTCCTCTTCCTGTGTGGATTGGGAACACTCTTCAGTTAGGGATTCCCAGCAGCAGTACTGGAAAAAACACTATTTCCTAATACTAAGTAATCTGAAGAACTGTAAACGAGAATAGAGTTGTTAATAGTAACAAACCAGGGAATGAGCGTGATGATCACGGATCCCTGAAAGAACTATATACATAAACAGTAAACTCAGAAATATAGAGTAGATAAAAGCCACACTTATTCAGACACAATCATAGAATTAGAGAAAAAATCTACTTGGGTGGGGCAAGATGTCCTCCTTACCTCAGAGTAGAAGGACCCCTCACGGTAAGTGCCAAGGGTCGTTCTCCCGCTGAGGCGGAGGACATCTTGGGTACTTACATAGCAGTACCCTATGCCATGGGTGAGAGATCAGTCTCCTCTCCTATGACGTGTTGTAAAACTCTCCTTCCAAATGAAGCATCTGCAGATTTGAAGATATTCAGTTTATAGTGTCTAATGAATGTTGACACAGAGGACCAAGTGGCTGCTCGACAGACCTCTTCAACCAATACATTTTTGGCTTAGGCTGCATTGGTGGATGCACTCCTGACTGAATGGGCTGTAACCCCTGAGGGCACCGCAAGATGAAGAGCTTTGTAGGCTTCTGTGATGCAAGATTTTATCGTATAGCTGATGGCTGACTTGGACATCTTGTGTCCCAGGTTTGGGGGAGAAATATTAATGAACATTGCCTCAGTCTTCCTGAAATCAGCTGTTCTGATCAGATATGCCTTTAGGGTTCTGTGAACATCTAAAGTGTGCCAGGCCCTCTTCTCTAGGATGTTTGGGGTCTAGACAGTTCCTGGGCTCTGTGAAATTCTGAGGCCACTTTTTGTTAAACGAAGGTAGGATCTGTATGAAGTACTACTGAAAAATACACAGGCCCGGATGCACCGACAGTGCCCCAATCTCTGATATGCATCTAGCAGACGTGACTGCTACTAGGAAGATTGTTTTCATGCGTAACCATTTTAGAGGGATGTCTTGTATGGGCTCAAACGGGGCTTTGGTAAGAGCAGTAAGTACTGTATGCAGTTTCCAAGTAGGAAATTTATGTACCACTGGTGGACTGCGTAACATGGCCCCTCTCAGGAATGTGTGGATGTGAGGACACAGAACCCCCTTTGAATCGAGGCAGCACTGAGCTCAAGGCAGAGATCTGTTTTCTAAGAGTAGCCGGTTTCAGGCCTGATGCAAGCCCATCATTCAGGAACTCTAGCACTGCATGCAGAGGGGGTCGTGTGGAATCAACAGACTTCTGTCTGCACCATCTATGAAAGGCCTTCCACATAGTATTATAAATTCTGATTGTGGAGTCTTTCCTGGATGCCAAGATAGTATTTGTCACCTCCGTCGAATAGCCAAGCTTCAGGTAAGAAGACCGTTCAAGTTCCATACGGTCAGCATTAGTCGATCTGGCTCCGGATGCCAGACCGGTCCCTGAATGAGCATGTCCAGAGACACCGGGATTTGCAGTGGAGGGGACACGGATAACTGTTGCAAAGTTGAAAACCATGGGCGACGAGGCCACCATGGAGCCACCAGAAGAACTGTGGCCTTCTGTTGTCGTATTTTTCTCAGGACTTTTGGTAGGATGGGAATGGGAGGGAAGGCATACAACAGTTCCCTGGACCACTGAGTGGTCAGGGCATCCGTGGCTTCCACCCTGTTGTGATGGAACCTTGAGAAAAATCTGGGGAGTTGACTGTTCACTCCCGAAGCAAACAGGTCCACTATCGGAGTCTCGAAATGTTGTAGTATCCAGCTGAAGATCTTTTTGCTCAGCGCCCACTCTCCTGGGTCTATTGTTCGTCTGCTGAGCCAATCCGCCTTGATGTTGTCTAAACCCTTGATATTCTCGGCTCTGAGTGAAGCTAGGTTCCTCTCCGCCCAAGTTAGAAGTATCAGAGCTTCTTTGTGGAGGGCTGACGATATGGATCCCCCTTGATTGTTCAGATAAGGATGGTGGGAATCACCCAAGATGTTCTTTGCCTCAGAGGGAGAAGTGGAGGAACCACTACCTGGACCTGGGGGCTGGCCACCCTAGTCTTTCTAGAAAGGCACAACCATTTGCCATCCCATGTTCATTTCACCTTGTGGGTCCCATGGGTCCAATCACAGAGCCCTAATTAGAAATGGGATTTCCAGATGGACTATCAGTTTTGATTTCAGACCCACGTGTAAATTAAAGTCCAGTCCACATGGTCACACTAGAAGTCCACTCTTGTTCCACCCCTGAAAACTTTGCATGTGACAACTGTGTCAACCTCACAGCATCTGAAGAAGTGAGCTCTCACTCATGTGTGCTTGTACTGGAATAAATATTGTTAGTATTTCAGGTGTTACAGGCAGGGGTCATTTCGTAGAAAAAGAGGTGCAGGAGCTCATTAGCATAACTCATTAGCACAACTTATTTGCATATGCCACACCCCCTGACATCACTGGAAGTGTGTCAGAAGGCAACACCCACCGCTCAGGCTCCACTGGACTGTTTTGGATTGCTAGCTATTGGGGGGGACAGGACATGCAGATCTGTCCTCGCAGAGGAGGGAGAGCTTGTACCTGAATAAAACTTGGTCTTAAAGGTGGCACTGGACTGTTTTGGACCAGGGGAGCTCTGCAACTTACCTGGTTGCTTCTTGCTCTGACTGAGGGCTGCTGGGAGCAGGGGGTGGGGCTTGTTGCATGTGCCCTCCCCCTGGGCTCTTTACTGCCGGAGCTCCGCTCCTGTGCGCTCCTGCAGGAAATGACCCCTGGTTACAGGACTTCTGTTTTATTTTTATACATCCAAGCAACATTTTAAAAAAAGTTTCAGTTATTCTGCTTATATCTTTTCTTTAAAGCCTATTCAGCTAGGAAATAGCATAACAAGGACCATCTTCTGGCCTTTGCTTCAGGTGCCCCTGTCATCTGAGACTAGACAGGTGGCAACCCCAACTGCCTTCTTAATCAAATCACCAATATTGTGGAAGTCCCTCCCCACTCTATGGTTATTTTCCACCAGCAGGCAAAGACCTTTTGCTTGATTGGGTGTTCTCTTATTTACCCTCCTTCCTATTTATGTTTTTATTTGCTGGTTTACATGCGCACGCACACACACATGCACGTGTACACATATATGTATGCATTCCCCCCCCAAAAGTTGGTGTTAATGTTTGCCTGTTCACCACCTTAAGGACCCTAAGTAGGTAAAAAGGCATGACAAACATGTTTTCAATAAATCAATAATTAGGTTTTGTTTATTTGTATCTACTTTATTTATATCCTATCTTTCTCCCTAGTGAGGACCCTATGTGGCTTACACCATTCTCCTCTGTTTTATCCTCACAGCAACCCTGTGAGGTAGGTTAGGCTGAGAGTGTTGTATGTTCATATTCCCAGGCCATTCACTGGGCTCCTAAAGCAACTGTTTTAATGTACTCCCAAATATTCCTATTATTCCTAAATCAGATTGCAATGCAGACTTGCATAACATGGATGTGTCTCAAAAGTAACACACTTCTGGGTCAGCTGCTCACTAATCAGGCTGCACACATCACACCACAATCCTCTTCCAACATAGTTCGTGGCAAGAACTATGCCTTATCGAGCATCCAATTAGGTTAAGCCAATATTTCTCAAAATATTTCCTTCAAATCAGTTTGGTGCCCATTTTGGGGTTGTTAGGAAAACTGGTCCACTCCTGTAAAAACAGGTACACCTGATCACCACATCTGAAAGTTCTAAAACAGTAAGGAAGGTTTCGCTGAATTACTCGAACTCACCAACTCCCACCATGGTCACCCTGCAGACAGACATAATAAATCTTGTTTCTTAAATTAACTCCACACACCGGATGTGGCCACTACTCAGGTCTGCATGTTTTCAGATCAAATCTATGGCGCAACACACTGACCAAACATCCCTGAATCCCAGGACTGCCCTGTTTACCTTCAAACTACTTGAGGGCTCTGCTGTCATCATTCTTTTCTTACCGAAGTCAATACAGGGAACATGCTGTACAGTAGCCTGGCTACAGAAGATTGTGAAAGCTCCCATGGAATGCTTACCGCAGTAACCTTATCATCTGTTCAAACAGACAGCTACAGCAAGTTTACTACACATGAGTCAGGGATTGGCTCAACAGAAATCAAAGTTGTTTGGCGTCTCTGACAAAACAGCTGACAGTAAATACAGCATTGCACAAAGGGGGAAATGACACTCACCAGAAGAAAGTCACTTCCTGCTCTCAATTTTCCAGCTTTTGCCAAAATCCACCCTCCCCCACCCACCAATCAAATGAAAGAAATAAAAGGAAATTATCAATCCTTTGGACTTTATGAGCGTCCGTTCTGACAAACACAGGGTGTAGGATATCTACTTACAGTCACTCATCTTCTTACTGGCTGCATCCAGCCAAAGCTGACTTCTAGCATAGCAACACTTCCAATAAGCAGGGGTCTTTTTGTAGAAAAAGAGCTGCAGGAGCTCATTAGCATAACTCATTAGCATATGCCACACCCCCTGACATCACCAGAAGTGTGTCATAAGGCCACACACCCCAAGCACCAAGAACGCAGAGCATCACTGAACCAGACATAAGAACATAAGAGAGCGGGCAGGTGGCCCATACAGTCCAACACACTCCCTCCTGAGGAGTTAAGGTGCTTTGATGTGCTTCAAACAACTCATGACGCCTTGCTCACAGAAAACAAAAACCTATGGGAATAAAAATCCATCCTGGTTGCATCAATAAATGAACAAGGGAAGGCCACCACTACAACAACAAACCTAGTGCACTCACCACATAAGAAACAAGGAATCCTAAAATATTAGAAAATAATGACTAGCTATAACAAACTGTAAACAATGCCAGAGAACTTGTTTCCAAGTTCTGACTGCTTCAGAACACTCTTAAAATGCTTGATTCTCACCACAGCCTGCATTTGGGTGAATTGCTGAGAGCCAGTATGTTAATTCTTGTAATTCAGGCAATAGGAAGTGAAAGTTTCCTCCATTAGGCATTTACCATTATAATGCACATTGGACAGCAACCTTTCCACTTGCTTTCCGTATTGTAATAGCCTGTACATTTATTTAAGAACAAACAACACAAACACTACCCTTACAGCTTTTTGTTAAAAGCATCTGATACTATTTTCAGAAGCTTTTCCTTCCTCTACATCCCAGCAAATATCTGGTGTTGAACTTACCCTATGATAGAACAAATTTAAAGTCCAGTGGCACCTTTTGTTCTACTGCTTCAGACCAACACAGCTGACCACCTGGATTTACCCTATGGTGAACAGGCATCTCTGTTCTCTGGAAGAAATGAACTACCAAACCTAATCTAGAGCTTAAACGGCCTGCTAACATTTCTCCTCAGAGACAGATCAAAATGAACAGTCGTGTTTGTCTATAGCAGCAGAAAAAAGCAGGAGACAAGTTGCACTTTAGAGACTAATAAAAGTCTTTAAGGTGCTACCAGACTCTTGCTTAGTCTTCCTCACGTGTCTGTGAAAAGCCAATTTCCAGAGGTCAAGAATATAATATAAAACCAGGGCCTCCAGCGAGCAGAGATTTGTATGGGAAAACTTTAAGACAAAGGAAAGCTCAGAACAGAGTCACTATTTCACCCTGGCCGCTTCACTGTCAGCTAATTACTTCTGCATATCAAAGTAGCCAGAGAGCCGTGTTGAATCCTGCCCCTTTCTGGAATTGCCTCGGCTCGTGATTTTAGTAACAGAAACTCAGAGAATGAAACTTTCACTACCGGGCCCCGCAGCTGCGTGACAGTCTTGCCGTTGCCATCATCTTGTTTACAGAGACTTCACAACTTTCAAAGGATTCTCCCCGCCCCCAACCAAAGGAAAGGCAGCAGCGGGGGTCTGATAGGCCCCCCCCCACTCTGTCACCGTGACAAGGAAGCAGACGCTGCGGCAGAGAAAGCGCTCAACGGCCCATTTACCTCACAAGGCCTGCCCGCTTCCTCCAGGGAGGGGGTGGGAAAGGACAGGGAGGGCTCCGGAGGAAAAACGCACGCCAGCAACGACACTGGCAATGGGGGAGGGGGAGAGGAAAACGAAGCTCCCCCTGCATCATCGGGTCCCTCAGCACAAAAGGCATCCCATGGCTGCCACCTTCCCCCTCAGGTAAAGTAGGAGATAAACAAAAGCCTGGGGGGGGGGCGGCAGGTGCCGAGAGGGAAGGCTCCCATGAGAGGGGGGCGTGTCACCACCTCACCTGCTTGCCCCTGTAGAAAAGTCGCTGCCGGTCGGGGCTCACGCGGAAGCTCTCCTGGATCTTCTCACGGAGACTCTCGATCTTGGTGAGGCAGCTCAGGTCGTCGATGGTGCCGACCTGGATCCACATGGCGTGTTCTCACTTGGGATGGAAAAAGGCACCCGGGCCCCAGATGAGGAAAAGGCTCTTCGCGCCTCTTTGTTTTGCGAGTCAGTAAGGCGGAGAAAAGCGGGCGAGGGGAAGAGGGAACAAGAAATTCTTCAATTCAGCCCAGGGACCCCTTCAACTCCCCCACCCTGCCGCCGGCCGGCCTTTCCTCCCCACCCTGCCTCCGGCCGGCCTTTCCTCTCTCCCTCGGTGGCCCCGCCAGCAAACCTCGGTGCCTCCCTTTCCCTTCCTCAAGGCGCCCGCAGCGAACGGCTCCAGGGAACCCGCTCCAAATTGCTGCGAGCCCCTGTCAGAGCAGGGCGCAAGACCGCTGGGCTGGGCTAACGGGCGCCTACTGGAGCCATGTCCCTCCAGAACTGTTTACCAGGTGCCGCTGCTCTCACATGGAGCTCATGGCGCCAAGGCTGTTCTCGCGAGAGGATCATAGACCACCACACGCACCCCCCCCCCTTAAAGAGACAACAGAGAGCCGAAAGACGGAGGTGGGGCTTAAGGTAGATCGGCTCGTGTAGGAATGGATTTTCATTATGATTACATAGGCAGCCCTCCAAAGCCCACGGTAAAATGGAAGGACACATCCGTGCCCGCAGACTGTCCTGCATATTCAATACTGTGCTGTGGTGCTAAAACAAGGATCCTCCTGAGCCGCAGACCGGAATCTGCTCGGAGCAACGGCAGCGGCGGGAACGTTCAGGCGTTTTATTTTTTTTCTCCCTTTTTGCAAGGCTTGGCTTGACGCGGCACCGAGCCAATCAGAGGGTGGTGCCTGAAGGGACTTGCAACGGGGGGAGGCCGGCTTTTCTCTCCCCACCCCCGCCGCTGTGCAGGGGGAGAAGTGGGAGGGAGGCTGGGCGGGCGGAGCGGGGTGGGCCGCTGCTGGTGAGGGGCGGGCGGTGTGTGTGTGTGGGGGGTCTGCTCATCCCCGGCCCTCCCCCCTCCTCCGCGGACTTTCCTGTGGCCTGAACCCACCCCGGGGAGACGGGACTGGAGGCGCACTGCCTGCCCCACAGGCCCGGGCCCCTCTCCCCCACCCCGGCCGCGCGGTCCTCCGATGGGGAGCCAGCTCCGGCAGGTCTGGCGCCCTCCAGACTCGGCTGGGCCCCGGCCGAGGGAAGGAGGAAGGGCGCTCCGGCAGGATGAGACCCCTGCCAATAAGGAAAGAAAGTGGGCAAAATTGGTTACTGAGCCTTTCTGGGGCAGTAAAGCACTAAATTTTATTCTATTTTGGTTTGTGAAACAGGAAGCTTAAGGCAATATGAAGGAAACACAAAGAAAGAAGCAATCATCAGTCAGGAATACAGCACAGACTTCATCAGACTAGAATCGCTGCGGGTATAGCCACTCACCAGCTTTCCTCTATCACCCATGCAAGGAAGGGTAACTGGAAGGCAGATTAAAGCAAATCATCAACACTGGGAAGGAATGTGTTATTATTGCGTGAGGCTTATATAAACAAGGGGTTACATTCCCAAAATTTAGGAGAGGAGGTTGGCTTGGAATACATATTTTCCCACCACTGAATACACATATTCCCACTGGTATCTGAAGAAGTGAGCAGTGACTCATTGAAGTCTTTAAGGCACTACTGTACTCTTTTCTACTGCCACAGACAGACTAACGTGGCTACCCATCTTGATCTATTTTCCCATCTCGCAATGCTTAGTTATATTTCAAATTGTACAACATCCCCCGCTCCCCAAAAAAGTTCTTGTCTGACTCAGTATGTAATCTGAGCCTGGCAAGAACTGCCTCCTTCCCTTCCTGGAACATAGCAAGTTGCTGTTTCAGGCACCAGGGATTCTGGAAACTATAGTTAAAGCAGTCGAACAAAGTTTGAGTCCAGTGGCACCTTTAAGATCAACAAAGTTTTATTCAAGGTATGAGCTCTCGTGTGCAAAGCACACTTCTTCAGCTACAACCCACCTGTAGTTAAAGCAGTATGTGAAACCTAAATTGCCCAGAGTCCCTTATGCTGGGTCATAAAGACAGAGCATTCAAGGGGTCAGAGATGGGGGGGGACCCACTAGGTCATGTATATGGGGGGGAAGATGGAAGGTCAGGGTTGGGATTCAAAAACACTCCAAATAATACCATCAGGCACACAATAGAGTTTGCAAATTTCAGAATTGTGTTCAGCAAAACCTAAGCTATTTTCTTATTGGGAAGGAGGAGGAAATAACTGTTTGCCACAGCCAATTCCAAATCCCCATTGTCCCTGACTCTTACCTCATCACATACTATGTACCTCAGAAGCAAAATACGAAAAACATGTGCCTGAAACAAACAAGGGTTTGCACTATGGCATATGGAGCAGTTTCATTGTCACAAAATGTGTGAATTTAAGAATATGATATAAGATGCAATTTGATAATAATTGTGTATTTTCATTCTTTTTCCAGAACCCTCCTTTATTTTGGTCCACTGTTGATTTGTTGTTGTTGTTTTTGAAACTCCCAAAAGGGAAATTTTATTATTTTTACATAACACTACAAACTACAACAGAAAATAAAGGGAGGGTCTACAACTAGGGATAAAGAAAAGATACCCACACTAACTAAAAACCCAAGAGTAGGGAATCATATCCGTGTTAAAATATATGTTAGTTATACTTGTGAGTTGTTGTTTTTTTTAACTACTGCTTCAATATTAGTAGGTTTAATATTTTGAGAACACTTCTTGAGCATCTTAGAAGCTGAATGAATGAAATAAAAAATCTTCTTATCTTCATAGGGCCATTTTCGGAGTCCTTCTGCCCTTCTGTTTTCTCTCTCTAAAATCATACACAGTTTTACTTGCTCCCGCTTCACCAACAGAGTCCTCATCCATTCCAGAGGTAACAGAATCACTCGATTTTGTTTCTTCATCTTTTAGTTCTTCTTCTGATCCCAGCTGCCATCTCAGAAATTCCTTTGCTTTAAAGATGGAGTCGATCTTCTCTCTTCTGTTGTTACTTTTAAAGATGACACCTTCAGGAATCCCCCACCAATATTGTATTCCATTTGTTTGAAGAAATGAGATTAATTCCTTATAGCTCTTCCTCTTTTGACGAATTTTAAATGGAATGTCTTTTAGAGTCTTAATAATTGTATTCGCAAATTTCAATGGATTTGCCGAAGTTGCCTTCAATATGACATCGCTAGTCTGTCTTCTTGCAAATTTGACCATTATCTCCCCAGGTAGACTATATATATATATAAAATTTTAAATGGAATGTCTTTTAGAGTCTTAATAATTGTATTCGCAAATTTCAATGGATTTGCCGAAGTTGCCTTCAATATGACATCGCTAGTCTGTCTTCTTGCAAATTTGACCATTATCTCCCCAGGTAGACTA
>NW_015174925.1:67818-74271 GCF_001447785.1 Gekko japonicus
GCCAGGGCCCCTTCACTGGGTCCCTGGGGGGGGTTGCGAGCCTGTTCACCCCCTCCCCCAGCAAGAGCGCAGCTTCACCCCCGAGCAGTCCGGGAGGTGAGTCTGCTTAACGCGCCGCCATCAACCGGAAGTCTCCCAGAGTCTTCTTTAGAACTTCTTTCTCCTTTTCAGGCACTCCCTGGAATCTGAGAATCAAATTGGTTTTCTCCATTTGCAGCTGTAAAAGACGATTTTCCTGCATTTTTTGTTTTACTTCCACATCTTTCACTCTTTTCTTCATCTTTTTGCTCTCAGTGTCCATCTCCACCAGTTTCTCAGTTGCATGCTCCACTTTCTTTTCTGTCTCTGCCAGCTGGCATTGATGCGAGGCAAAGTTTTGATTTGACATGGCCAGTTGCTGGTTAATACCACCGAGCTGCTCCAGTACCAGTTTTAGCATATCCGCCAACGTCTTCATGACGTCTGTTCCCTCTTCCTGTCTTGGACTCTGGCTGCCTTTCGGTTTTATCTTCACTTGTGAAGCCGCCATATTCTCTCTTTGTTTACAATTTAAAACCTCTGTGCCAGAGCTTGAAGGACTCGTCTTTCCGCTAAAGCCGCTCAAGTAAGTCTTTCAAAATGTAATGCTGTTTCTCTCCCCTCTTCCCCCCTTCGCTTCGTTGATCTATTCCCGTGCTCAGGAGGCGTCCCTCCTTGCGCTCCGCTTTCCTACAGGCGGGGCCTTCGTTTTTAAAAAATTGTCCGTTTAATTCACATGTTCATTGTTCGTCATATCTGACCTCGCTCTCTTTCCTTGCTATTCCGCTTGATTCCCTGCACTTGTCCCGGTTAGATTGGCTCGTACCCGGAGGTCACCCATTGGTTGGACCATCAGGGCGGAGGGAAGCCTCTATTCTTCGGCATCAAGCTGTCAAAGAGGCTAACCCTCGAGAGCCCTCTGGCCAGGAGCCCATCGCAAGGACCACTTGAGGTGGTACCCTTCCTAGCCAAAGGTGTGCTAGTCGCCTCCTCGAGCTCCGAGGAGAGCGACCGCCATCGCTGATCCACCCACTGGAAGTCCCACTGTTGATTTGTTAATAGTTATACAAGTTGTATCATGAGACTGTATGTACGTAATACGCTTGACCTCTGAAGGCCTTTTAAAGCTGAAACGCATAGGGTCACATTGGTTTCCACTTGTGTTTTATGTATTTTAATTTGCAATGAGGCTAATATTGGGCCACTAAGAGGTTAAGATGCTGAACTGCAGACTGGAAGGTCTGTAGCTCGGCAGTTCGAGACTCTAGCACCATGGGACGGAGTGAGCTCCCGTCTCTGGCCCCAGCTCCTGCCAACCTAGCAGGTCGAAAGCAAGAAATGACAAGTAGATAAATAAGTACCTCTTTGGTGGGAAGGTAACAGTGTTCCGTGCGCCTTGGCGTTTAGTCATGCTGGCCACATGACCATGGAAACGTCTTCAGACAGCGCTGGCTCTTCGGCTTGGAAATGGAGATGAGCACTGCCCTCTAGAGTCAGATTCGACTAGCTTTCGAGCAAGGGAAACCTTTTACTTACATGTTTTTAATTATTTAACAATAAATGCATGTAATTTTGATAATATTTGAGCTATTTATATTGATTTTAACAATAGGCCCACAACTTGGTTTGCTGTTAATCTTTTTGGTTCTTAATTCCAATATTTGGGTTAAGTCCCCCCCCCCTTCGTTTCTTTCTCACCTTCTGTTCTCATACCATCAGGGGTAGCCTTTCAGAGCTGCAAGTGGTTGTTTCTAATCTTTCATTGCATCCCTTGGTAATCTTCAACATTGGATTGCAGCTCAGAGTTACTGCAGTGGTGGGGGAATACAGCATGTCATTCTCCTCAAAAGAGACTTCCTCAAAGTTCTAATCCATGAGGTGTCAAAGGTACCAACACTGCAAGTGGCACACAATGAACAAGGATGGATGAGCTTTTCTGGTCCACAAGGATTCAGTTGTTGGCTGAGTAAGTCTGAAGAAGCCATGAGCTTGGAAACTGAAGTGCTCCCTTGGCAGGCCTGATTCATACAGAAAAGCCTTTTTTAAAAAAAACCCTTAGTGTGTGTCCCATCTTTGCTTTGATTTCATCCCTACCCGAAACCACAAGAATAGTACAAACATAAGACACTACAACAGTGATTCCTAACTAACATTTTCAGAATCACCAAAGTGATTGATGATCAGGATCAGCAACCTTCTTTTCCTGAACACCTCAATATTTCTTTCCCCTCCTCTCTTGCACCCTCTAACACATACACACCACATTATAATGTATGCCACTGCTATTAGAGATGTGCAAAATTTATGTGACTGGAGCAAAGGCCATTTGCAATTGTCTGAGCCACAGAATTAATCATCAGCCAATACTTAAAAAAAAAAAAATCACAGCGAGGAGACAGCAATCACAACCGCCATGCATCATAATGACAAAATACGCAGATCAAGTTGGGAAGGGAAATGACATACCCTATTCCATCCACGAGTTTTAGCATGTGAGGATGCATGTTAATAAATACACAGCCCATTCAGTAATTTAAAAAATATATATATTGGGGGGGGGGTTTAAATATAAAATGTGATGCCTATGTAGGAATAAGAAAAAAGCTAGTTCACTTGGTAGTCCTTAAATAAGTCTGGCTTCAATAAACCCATGGCAAAATGCAGGGTCAAACCAGAATTGGCAAGGTCAGGCATGTCTATTGATTCTTATGCCTACCCTGTCATGTATAAAGAAGGGGTGGGGATCTATTTTTTTTAAACACAAAAAGGCAAGTGGGTAAAGGGAGCTGAAACAATCCTCCTTCCAAAATCTAGCCTTGCTGCATTCAAGGTTCAAGGGCTTTTCTTCCCAGTTCAGCTCACTCCCACTACTGAGAAAATAATTGCTCATTTGTTTCTCTAAATAAACAAATGAGTTATTTATGACAGGAAATACCTCCAAATAGCTACTTAATATGGTATCACCAGGACGAGGCCCGCCAAAGCTAGAAGTGGCTTCTCATTGTCAAGAACAACATGGATGGGACCTCTCTCTAAGTCAGGGGAGCATAAAAGCTAGCTGCTAATGGGGTAGGGTTGCTAGCTTTGGGTTGGGAGATTTTGGGGGTGAAGCCTGGGGAGAGTGGTATTTGGGGAGGGGAAGGACTTCAGCAGGGTATAACGCCATAGAGTCCACCCTTCAAAGCAGCCATTTTCTCCAGGGGAACCAATCTTAGTCCTCTGGAGAGCAACTGTAACAGGGGGAGTGTATAGAAATATTGATTTCTAAAAGTCTCATGCCTTCTCCTGTGATGTCCTTCTGATAACAGGCTGTGCCTTAGTTCCTGTTGCAAGCCAAATGGTGGGCCAGATGGCCTGAACAACTTTATAACCCACATTCTTCACACTTTCATGCCAAACGCCAGACCTCATGGCTCCACTTTCTGGCCCACATGCAACTAGTCACGTAGACCATGAAGAAGCTGGGAGTTTGGGGTCAGATGACTGCAGGCAGGGTTCCAAACTTCTAGCCTATCCCCACATGCAGTTATGACAACCAACAATTGGGCACACCCATGCCCACTCGCAATTGGCTGATGGCCACGGCTAATTTGTGACTGGAATTGGAGTATAATTGTCTGATACCTATGGAAATGAGCTCTCTCTTCTCTTAGCTCTCCCTTCCTCCTCTTGTCATTATCTGTTTTATGACGCCTGGAAATGCTGCCTCTTGAGAGACAAAGAGGTGCTTTGTGACTTGGAGCACATGGCTGTGCAAAAAATGGGATTTCCCTTCAAAATCCCTTGGTACTGGGACTATCTTGGACTGATGAATACTCCTGATGTGGTAACTATGAATCATTAATGTTTAGTTAAGGCAAACAGCCCTAGCCTTTGTTAATTTTGTAATCTCTTAGTCTATGTTGTGCTCTGTATTAAATAAAGATCCTTCTTAGTTCTAAATTGTCTATGATGTTGTAACTTGGATTCCAAGTCTGAGTCTAGTGTCTAACGCTCACCCCATATGCTACCTTGGTAAGAGTGTGCACCTCTGGATAGAGTTAAATCCCAAATGCTAACTAAGGGTTTGGAATCTCTCCCTTAGGAAAAGCAGGGACTATTGAAAAGAGGTTCTGATGGCACATTGTTCTGACAACCCGAGAGGTTATAGACTACCTCGTGGTTTGTTGTTTAATGTACTGAAAAGTACAGGATTCCCTCTCATTCCTGGACTGGCATGAGGGGACAAACCCTGTACAGGGAGAACTCCAGGTGCTACCTTGAGGTTGGCAACCCTATAATGGGGCCACTGAGGAAGGAGGATCTCAAGCAGACTGAAGCCAGATGAGATGCTTTCCGTGGCCACAGAAAGGCTGAGGGAGGCCAAAGGAGGAATGGAAGGGAGAACTGAGAGGCATCAGCCTCTGTTGCCCCATGGAGAATGCCAGGTTACAGGGATCAAAGCTAGTACTGGGCTTGAAGGGGAACCCAGTATGAGGATACCATACGGAGCCCAATGAGATGAACAGAACCCCTCAAGACACAGGACTCAGATGGCCTATAATGGTGCAGGGGGACCCCCAACTGGTGGCAAGAGAGGTTTATGGTGCCCAGCAGGGCTGTCCTAGGAGCTACTGTTGTACCCACTGAAGAGAACGTCTAGAAATGAGTCTGACAATTTGGTCATATCCATACGTCAATGTTTTCATTCCTATCAATTCATTTTCATGTAACTCCCACCCCTCCCGTGTACTGAAAGGGAGGGATTGGTCTCCCAGAAATTATTACACCAGTTATGAAGTATCTGCAGGGGTTTCCTACTAGGATCTGAGGCCTATAGTTACCTGTAACGCTCTCAACCATATGGGACTAGAAAGATTTCGGGGACTCGTTCCTTCCAAATGTGCTTCTCCATTCTCTAAAGCCATCAAGTTAGACCAATATTCTGTCCTTTATTGAGGTGACACCTGTCAGAACATGGAACAGGGCGTTTTACAGTCCTGGGGCCAAACTTCTGGAACTATGGCTTAGATCCAACCAACCATTAACAGAAGGTGCCAGTGAATGCAGAGATTTCCCGTCTTTCCCTGACAATCCTTTTCAACCTCAAGAAAGAATATTCTTGGGGTCATGGAACAAAAAACCCATTGGGCTCTCCTGTCCTCCCTTTAGCCCTTTGACCCATATGGACTTTTGTTCCAGGGGTTCCAGGAATAGTCTGGGAGTGGGGTGTCAAAAAGGACTGCCAAGGGAGGAAGACATGGGGAAATATGCATGCTTTCAGCTGAGAGTTGGATCCAAGCCACTGGTTGCCAAATGAGTGGACAACAACTACTGTGGGTAGTTTTTGACTCTGGGGTAGTGCTTGATTGAGTAAAGCCTGTTCTCTTCCCTCAGTCTGGTTTGCTATTATTGGTCTAAAGGAAGCCATTCATTTTGTGCTTGTATGTTTGCCAATCATTAAAGAAGGCCTGAAAGGATATGTATGCATATGCGCAGAGCCAGTTTGGTATAGTGGTGAGGAGCGGAGACTCTGGGAGAACCAGGTTTGATTCCCTGCTGCTCCACATGCAGCGGTTGGTGTGATCTTGGGTCAGTCACAACTTCTCTCAGAGCTGTTCTCTCAAGAGCAGTTCTCAAGAGAGCTCTCTCACCCCCACCTGCCTCACAGGATGTCTGTTGTGGGGAGGGGAAGAGATTGTAAGCCGCTCTGAGACTCCTTCGGGTAGTGAAGGGTGGGATATAAATTCCTTCTTCTCTCTTCTTCTTCTTTGTGAAGTTTGAAAGGGCTGTACGCCATGGCTGACCAGGCTATTTCTTATTTTCTGACTGTGACATGGCTGCAGTCTGGATTATCCTTTGAGGGGATAGCTAAAACCATATGGTGATGTCACTGGTTAGTATCAGCTGACTTGTAAGAACATATAACAGCTGACCTCACCCACCCACCCTGACCCAGACAGGGACTAACCTTTTCTATATCACAAGTTAGCAGTTGTTATCTGTTAGCACCCTCCTGATTGATTTCTTCACTGTACTACTTCCATCAAGTGAAAACAGTTCTGGCTCATCAAGGTTCATTAGGAATAACACTCTTGAACTGTATTTCTACTGCCAACCCTTATTTTATTTATTCAATATTTTCCTCCCCAATGGAGACCCAAAACAGCTTTTAACATCACTTTCTCTGCCTCAACTTTCTTCCCACAACCACCACCCTGTGAGGTAGGTTAGGCTGAGAGTGTGTGACTGGCCCAAGGTCACCCAGCAAGCTTCCATGGCTTCGATCCTTAGGCAAGTAGACATCTGGGTGGCAAACCCGCGTACTGACCGTATGGTGACTTGCCTGCCTGGTGCGAAGGTAGCGGACATTACACATGTTTTAGATAGGCTGGTAGATAGTGCTGTGGAGGAGCCAGAGGTCGTAGTGCATGTCGGCACCAACGATGTAGGGAA
>NW_015174925.1:77995-78142 GCF_001447785.1 Gekko japonicus
ATCAGCCAATATCATAATGCCCCTATATAAATCAATGGTGCGACCTCATTTGGAATACTGTGTGCAGTTCTGGTCACCACACCTTAAAAAGGATATTATAGCTTTGGAAAAAGTGCAGAAAAGGGCAACTCGAATGATAAAAGGGTT
>NW_015174925.1:78463-79873 GCF_001447785.1 Gekko japonicus
GGAGAGTGGTAACCATTGTTACCCATTCTCCTCTCCCCTATGAGGTATGTTATGCAACTGAAAATCCCAACTGCCTTGCGGGGGGGGGGAGTTTGAGGTGTGGAATAGACTGAAGTCCAATCAGCTTCCATATGCAAAAGACCAGGTTGTCGCAGCAGTTGTGGTGTGGGCGGGACCCGGGCTTTGCCTTCTGATTCGTGGCGATATATGCTGAGGAGCAGTGCCATCAGCCATACACTAAGGGAGTGCATTTTAGAATTAGAACTTTGGCACCCACTATTCAATTATATATAAAGGAGAGATGCATGGGATAGAGCAGGTTGAGAAAGAGGTACTTTTCTCCCTTTCTCACAATACAAGAACTCGTGGGCACTCCATGAAACTGCTGAGCGGTCGGGTTAGAACGGATAAATGGAAGTACTTCTTCACCCAAAGAGTGATTAACACTTGGAATTCACTGCCACAGGAGGTGGTGGCAGCTACAAGCATGGATGGCTTCAAAAGGGAATTAGATAACCATATGGAGCAGAGGTCCATCAGTGGCTATTAGCCACAAGGTATAGATAGGGGCTCTGGGGCAAGTAATGCTCTGTCTTCTTGGTGCTTGGGGGGGGTCAACAGTGGGAGGGCTTCTAATGTCCTGGCCCCACTGGTGGACCTCCTGATGGCACCTGGTATTTCTGGCCACTGTGTAACACAGAGTGTTGGACTGGATGGGCCTTTGGCCTGATCCAACATTGGCGTCTCTTGTGTTCTTATGTTCTTAGTGGGGGTTTGAATCACATCCTAGTCTAACAACCCACTGCTATATGGTCACTGGTTTGTTTTATACTGAAGTATACTTAATTTTATACTGAATTTAAATGCTTAATTGCTGTATGGTGATTAATAGAAAACTAATCTCTCTTTCTCATTCTTATAAAAGAAAAAATCTGTTCAAACCAGCAAGGCCATTTTTTTTTCATTTTCTTGCATGGAACATCAACAAAACTAGTATTACAGTAACCAGATATACTAAATAACTACAGATCCTTATAGATCTACCGTTTTTGCTCCTAAATCGTCAACACTGATTTTATCCTTTATAAAACAAGAAAAGAAGACATTTTGCAGAACTGCTCTTGCAGTCATACATACGACACTGAAAAATACCGGTCTTGGGTTAATGCACCTAATGAAGCACAGAGGAGAATAAAGCAGCAGAGAGTTCTCCAAGGCTGTCTGGCTTGCTTGCTTTTCTGATTTTAAGAAACGACCTTGAACCAGTTCTTTGCAGAGGTACTGCTTGGATTCTGTACAAAAGAAATAGCTAGTGGCATCTTCCAAGTGCAGAGGTTATAGGGCCCAGTGATTTAAGTTCATTGGTCTCCTCTTGCTATAGTGTGTACACACATACACACACACACACAA
>NW_015174925.1:80010-110289 GCF_001447785.1 Gekko japonicus
GGGAGTATTAAATCTCCACATCGGTGAACTGTTCTTTCTACTCTTGGATGCCTGAACTTCCTTTTCAGATCTAATCACAGTTCACATTATACCTGCATCAAAATTTTCACTAATCATGTATAGCTCCAAGCTACAGCTTGCAGTCATAGCGAGAAGCAGATCTGCAAACCATGGTTTGGGCTAATCAGAATTAGGATAACACAAATGCAGGACAACCATGGTAAACTATGAATTGATGTTTATTTGTTTCATTTATACTCCACCTTTCTCCCTGATAGGGCCCAAAGTGATCTACATCCTCCACTCCTCCTTTCTATCCTCACAACAACCCTGTGAGGAAGGTTAAGCTGAGAATGTGTGACTGGCCCAAGGGTCACCCAGCAAGCTTCCATGGCAGCATGAGGGTTTGAGCCTGGGTCTCCGAGATCCTGGTCTGACATTAATCTCATGAAAACAAAAATGAGGAAGAATTCATAGATACGAGAGGAGGAGAGAAGAGCACGCACACCTGCCTAGATCTCCTATTTAACCCTAATCAGGCAGCTCTGCACCATGCCTAAAAAATTAGAATACAGACTCCCCACTTTATCAGCAGTGCCTGCTAGACTGAGTTCACCATCACTGCTACAGATGTAGAACTGTGGGAATCATTTAAAAAAGTGTTTGCTTGTTTAAGAGGGTGATGGCGGAATTCTACTAGATTTCATAGCACGACTAGATTTGAAGACCTGTGATCTCTCTCATCTCTCTAAATTTCCATACATATCAGCCACCAGGAGAAAGGGGGAACCGGACTGGGACTGAACTGTTCCAGTGCTTCCATATGGCCTGATCGGGAAAACATCTGTGTCTGTTTTCCGTGATGCTCAAATAGCAGATCACAGAGGTGGTCCATTTAATCAGGAAAATAGCATGGGGAGGAAGACTTAATCACACATACACAACACCACAGTTCTTATTAAATGAAAGGGGTCCTCATAGTTACTACACACCACACATTAAAGGGATAGGTGTTCTCCATCATGGATTTCCGACGTCCTATGTAGTTGAATCCTCAAAGAGGCAGTATTGTCTCCCTGCCAATATTACGCTATCACTGTGCATACTAAATAGGAATCCAGTCAAATACCTATGTGATTTAATGGGGTGCTAAGAACGATGGATCAATCAGGCACTGCATACATTGCGCACATGATTATGACCACACATTTCCTGTTTAGAAACTCGCACATTTAGCATCATGTAGCCAGTTGATAACCTTTAGAATTAAATAATTTCTGGCTGGCTAACATGTTACTTTTCTTTAGTTTCATGAACATACACTAGGCTAGGCAGACAGCAGTCTGACGAAGATTCCATTAGGTATGATCAATACCCACTTGGCAGCAGACACTGCAGACATATCACTTAAGCTAATATTTTGTTTTGTATTGCACTGCACAATTAATAGATTCATAAAGAGGCAGTTTGTTCCATGAAAGAATTACAGTCTACATTCCCGACAGGTCATTAGAAGAAGCTCACTCATTCCAGTTTGAAGGCAAATTCTTACAAGCAGCGTAGTCTTACTGTATGCATCCAGACAGTGAAGAAATGTTTATTTTATCTGTTGACCAAATGTTGGTCCCTTCTCTCCCGGGAGTCCTTAGGGGAAGCTTTACATGGAATAGCACCATCTCCCGGTGGAAACACAGGAGCAATCTTTTGACTTTACTGGGTATAAAAGTTTCTTCCTTTTCTTACCTGCTCGTGGGGGGGGGGGCTTTTTCTTTTTGTATGTCCCAACATGAATCCTTTATTGGGGGGGGGGTCTACAACTAGAGTTTTAAAAGTCTGTCTAATAAAATAGGGGGCTTCTCCTGCTGGAAGACAGGAAATGAATTGTGTCATCTAAACAGGAAGTAGTGCTATTTCATATTAACCGGGCTGCTGGGATACAAGGGAAAAACACTTCATTAACATATAAAACAAATGAGTACTGGTTACAAGTTTTTGGGAGGGCAAGGGCCACCTCCTCTTCTCTGCCCCCCCCCAATGCCCTCCTTTCCTCCCAGTTGTCATAAACACATTCTAGGTCTCCGTACATAAAGCATATTTGTGTGTATGTAAAGTGTGTTCTTCATGCCACTATTCCAAGTTAAAATTTATTTTTATTTACTTTATTTATATCTTGCCTTTCTCCACAATGGGGACCCAAAGCGGCTAACACCGCTCTCTCCTCTGTTTCATCCTCACACCAACCCTGTAGGTTAAGGCTATGCATGTTGATGCCCTTCATCACAGAGAAAAAGATTTAAAACGGGAGGGTCAAAAGCTCTGGCTATGGGGCTAGCTACAGTTTCTTGGAGTGTGAAGAATACCCTGGAGACTCAAGCAGCCTGCCAAATCCAGCCTCCCATGTTAACCAGTGACTTGGAGAAGACTAGCAGAGGTTGCCTCTGAGCAAGTACAACAGGCAGAGTTTTTCAGGTACTTCAGCCCTTCCCCCGTGAGTGTGTACTTGAGTGTGAGTGAGTGCCTATGGAACACAAGGAGGCATTTGAATAACAGTCTACTCTTTTAAGACTTCACTGCTACAAATTAATCTGGAGTGCAAGACAATGGAAATAACTATCATGGCTACTGGTTTACAGAACTAAGGGAAATGACAGGGAAATATAACACTAAGCTAAACTTAATACGGAGGATTTACCTCTGACACCCCCCTGGATGGCCATGGAACAAATGCACAGCCTGTTTCCCACCTACTTCACGAAAGGCAATCCAACTCCCAGAACTTGAGCAGATTAATGGATGTTTCCAATCATTTAACCCTTCCTGACTTTGCTGGAAATAGGATTTCCAGGTCCCTCCTGAAGTGCGGGGGATCCCCAGGTTTCCAGCACTCCCCTCCCCCCAGCCCTGGCCAGCTGGCTGGGGAGAGTTATCCCCCCAAACACGACGTCCCTACATCACCCAGAAGTGATGTAGGCATGTTGGTGATGTTGAAGGGTGATGATCTGGTTTTTGGGCAAAACTCTATGGTAGAATTAGCTTCAAACTATGGTTTTGACCAAAAACCAGAGTATCACCCCCAGTGCCACTGACACGCCTATGTCACTTCTGAGTGATGCAGGCATGTTGTGCTTCTTCCCTCCCCTCTCCTAGAGCATCCCGGTAAGTCCCCTGCCGGTTTCTCATTTGGACCTGGGAACCCAAGACAGAAAACCCTGGTCTGCAAATCAATCCAGGGTTCATGTCCCACACATCTCAATACCTAGATCATGTTTTATAAAAGCTGTCCGCCTTTCCCCACCTGGAAGGTTAGCTCTCTGCTGAAAAACATCTCTATTCTCTCTGACTTTGTGGCGCATTTCATGGCTCTCTTCTCTGGGAAAACGAGTGGCTGTCAGGATCTCAGGGACTCCCTGGTGCGCTTCAAAGTAACTTACATCTTTGGGACATGATATCAGCCAGCCACCTGCTGATCACAAACCCTCCCATGGTCCATACTCACAACTGCCTATTGCCCCTTCCCCAATGGCACTGGTAAGTGCACACAGTCGTCAGTATAGGTGGTGGAATGCTAGCAAGTGAGGGGGAAGAGGGCATCAACAGCACTGGGCCCTGTGAGAAGCCCAAGGCCCTGGCAGCTGCACATCTTCAGGTTATGCTGACACTGGCCCAGCAACAAATGCTTCAACTGAACTGGCATCAGAGCTGGCAAGGACCAAAAGATCACCCAGTTGGGCCTCTGCCTGAGTTCTGAGACTGATGGGTGGGAACTTTCCCCTGCAGGTACTCACACATCTGAGCTGCAGCTGGCAGAGGCTTGCGGGAATGCTTCCACAGGATGACAGTGATACTTCCGTGTAGGCCTTCTATATTCTTGTTTTTACTGAGTAGATGTTTTTATGCTGTTTAACTCCCCCCCCCAAAGTACCTATTAGTTAGCCCCTTTGAGTGTCTTTTGTGAGACAGGAAGTTGGCCAGTAGAAAAGCAAATTATTACAAACGAGATTATTAATTTCAAATGCACACATAAATCTAAACAAGGCCCATCCTAATCTAATACTGAACACAGGGATCCAATGGATAAATTCTGATTCTCTCACATATTGATGGCTGTGCATCACAGCATCACAGGGTGGATATAACCAGATTAACTCAGCCATTAACTTTTGACATATAAATTATGACATATATATCTTATGTTAAAAGCCCTTGCATGGCCACCATGCGTTCAACATCCAAGAGTTCCAGACACTAAGATTTCTCTTAGTGCCCTGAAATAATCAGAATATAATAGAGTGACGAGAAAAAAATGAGCCATACAGAATCTGATATTACTTTACGACAAACTGGTGGAATCCAAGCAATGTTTCTGTTCTTCAGTCTCTTCTACTTGCATCAAAGTCATACCCTGTATAAACAGGAAACTGGAATCTGATCAACATGCAGTGCTACTAATATCAAACTGCTACAAAGAATATTCAGTATGTAGTGGGAATGAGAGAATGTATCAACAGAATTCCATTCCAGCTGAAGCACAGTTTCTTCTCTGAAGGATCCTCTCTTGAGTAAAATCATGAAACACAACTCACTTAAGCTTAAACTATTTAGACCATCGTTATGAACTATGGACTCATCGGCTCATGCTGGCATTAGGCAGGTTTCCTCAAGGCTTACAGAGGACCTCGAGAATTCTTCAGAACCCAGATAGGGCTGCATAGTTGAAAAGTTCTCTTCCACTCTGCTTATTCATTTATAGTGAATAACTTCAAAAAATGTAGGCAAATACAAACAGTAGCAATTCCTTGAGGTAATCCAAAAGAGATATAATAGGAGTCAAGTCCTGGGAAACAACTAACAAAGAGCTGTGCCATTCTCCTCTAAAGAATCAGAACTTCACCATTTTGTTAATGGGCCATTCTCATTGTAACTTCTCTTTGAAGAAACAGAACATTTTAGATGGCCTTCTGGAATTTTCAAAGGCGTGGGGGTAAGAGAGATGGGCAGTTAATCCATAAACAATATACTGCATCACTGGAGAACCATGGTAGAAACCTACATTTCGTATGGAGTTACCCCTCGCCCCTTTAAAAAACAGAACTGCAAAATGCAGCAGTTGTACTTAAACCACCACCACCCTTTCACCTAAAGCTTGTTGTTGTTCAGTCGCACAGTCGAGTCTGACTCTTCGCGACCCCATGGACTAGCTCCCGCCAGGCCCTCCGGTCTTCCGCCATCCTCTGAAGTTTGCTCAACTTCATGTTCGTTGCATCGATGACACTGTCTAACCATCTCATCCTTTGCCGTCCCCGTCTTCTTTGACCTTCAATCTTTCCCAGCATCAGGGTCTTCTCCAGTGAGTGCTCCCTTCTCATTTGGTGGCCAAAGTATTTGAGCTTCAGTTTCATTATCTGGCCTTCCAGGGAACAGTCAGGGTTGATTTCTTTTAGGATTGACTGATTTGTTCTTCTTGCAGTCCAAGAGACTCTCAAGAGTCTTCTCCAGCACCATAGTTCAAAAGAATCTATTCTTCTGCGCTCGGCCTTCCTTATAGTCCAACTCTCGCAGCCATACATGACTACTGGGAATACCATTGCTTTGACCATGCGGACTTTTGTTGGCAGGGTGATGTCTCTACTTTTTATCATGCTGTTTAGGTTCGCCATCGGTTTCCTCCCAAGGAGCAGGCGTCTTTTAATTTCATGGCTGCTGTCACAGTCTGCGGTGATCTGGGATCCCAGGAACATGAAATCTGTCACTACTTCCACGACCTCCCCTTCTATTTGCCAAGGAGTGATGGGGCCGGATGCCATGATCTTAGTTTTTTTGATGTTGAGCTTCAAGCCCACTTTTGCGCTCTCCTCTTTGACCCTGAGCAAGAGGCTCTTTAGGTCCTCTTCATCTGGCCTTCCAGGGAACAGTCAGGGTTGATTTCTTTGAGGATTGACTGATTTGTTCTTCTTGCAGTCCAAGGGACTCTCAAGAGTCTTCTCCAGCACCATAGTTCAAAAGAATCTATTCTTCGGCGCTCGGCCTTCCTTATAGTCCAGCTCTCGCAGCCATACATGACTACTGGGAATACCATTGCTTTGACCATGCGGACTTTTGTTGGCAGGGTGATGTCTCTACTTTTTATCATGCTGTTTAGGTTCGCCATCGCTTTCCTCCCAAGGAGCAGGCGTCTTTTAATTTCATGGCTGCAGTCACAGTCTGCGGTGATCTGGGATCCCAGGAACGTGAAGTCTGTCACTACTTCCACAGCTTCCCCTTCTATTTGCCAAGGAGTGATGGGGCCGGATGCCATGATCTTAGTTTTTTTGATGTTGAGCTTCAAGCCCACTTTTGCGCTCTCCTCTTTTACTCTGAGCAAGAGGCTCTTTAGATCCTTTTCACTTTCAGCCATTAGAGTGGTATCATCTGCATATCTGAGGTTGTTGATCTTTTCCCCAGCAATCTTAATTCCCGCTTGTGATTCATCCAGGCCAGCATTTCGCATGATGTACTCTGCATATATATTAAATAAGCAAGGTGACAGTATACATCCTTGTCGTACTCCTTTTCCTATGCTGAACCAATCAGTTGTTCCGTATCCGGTTCTAACTGTCGCTTCTTGGCCCTTATACAGGTTTCTCAAGAGACATGTGAGGTGGTCTGGTACTCCCATCTCTTTAAGGACCTGCCATAGTTTGTTGTGATCCACACAGTCAAAGGCTTTAGCATAGTCAATGAAGCAGAAGTAGATATTTTTCTGGTACTCTCTTGCTTTCTCCATAATCCAGCGAATGTTGGCAATATGATCTCTCGTTCCTCTACCTCTTCGAAACCCAGCTTGTACTTCTGGTAGTTCTCTATCCACGTACTGTTGAAGCCTAGCTTGTAGGATCTTGAGCATGACCTTGCTAGCGTGTGATATGAGTGCAATTGTGCGATAGTTTGAACATTCCTTGGCATTGCCCTTCTTTGGGATTGGAATGTATACTGATCTTTTCCAATCCTGTGGCCACTGTTGCGTTTTCCAAATTTGCTGGCAAATGGAGTGCAGAACTTTAACAGCATCCTCTTCTAAGACTTTGAATAGCTCAGCTGGGATACCATCACCTCCACTAGCTTTGTTGTTAGTAATGCTTTCTAAGGCCCATTTAACTTCACATTCCAGGATGTCTGGCTCGAGGTCAGTGATTATACCGTCGTGGTTGTCAAGGACATCGAGGTCTTTCTTGTATAGTTCTTCTGTGTATTCTTGCCATCTTTTCCTAATCTCTTCTGCTTCTGTTAGGTCCCTACCGTTTTTGTCCTTTATCATGGCCAGCTTTGCATGGAACGCTCCCTTGATTTCTCCAATTTTCTTGAAGAGATCTCTAGTCCTTCCCATTCTATTGTTTTCTTCTATTACTTTGCACTGTTCATTCAGGAAGGCCTCCTTATCTCTCCTTGCTGTTCTCTGGAAATCTGCGTTCAGTTGGGTAAATCTTTCCTTTTCGCCTTTGCCTTTCGCTTTCCTTCTTTCCTCTGCTATTTGTAAAGCCTCATCAGAAAGCCATTTTGCTTTCTTGCATTTCTTTTTCTTTGGTATGGTGGTGATTGCTGCCTCCTGTACGATGTCACGAACCTCTGTCCATAGTTCTTCAGGCACTCTATCTATCAAATCCAGACCCTTGAATCTATTCTTCACCTCTACTGTATATTCATCAGGGATGCGATCTAGGTCAAACCTGAATGGCCTCGTGGTTTTCCCAATTTTCTTCAGTTTAAGTCTGAATTTTGCAATGAGTAGCTCATGATCTGAACCACAGTCAGCTCCAGGTCTTGTTTTTACTGACTGGATAGAGCTTCTCCATCTTTGACTGCAAATTATATAGTCAATCTGATTTCGGTGTTGCCCATCTGGTGATGTCCATGTGTAGAGTCGTCTCTTAGGTTGTTGGAAAAGGGTGTTCGCTATGACCAGTGTGTTCTCTT
Organism: Gekko japonicus; assembly: GCF_001447785.1. Lineage (NCBI taxonomy): Eukaryota > Metazoa > Chordata > Lepidosauria > Squamata > Gekkonidae > Gekko > Gekko japonicus. The sequence goes on from NW_015174925.1 coordinate 87,961, forward strand.
GACAAAACTCTGTTAACCTTTGCCCTGCTTCATTTTGCTTTCCAAGGCCAAACTTGTCTGTTATTCCGGTTACCTTTTGACTTCCTACTTTAGCATTCCAGTCCCCTATGATGATGAGGACATCATTTTTTGGTGTTAGTTCTATGAGGTGTTGTAGGTCTTCATAGAACCGGTCCACTTCAGCCTCTTCTGCATCAGTGGTTGGGGCATAGACTTGGATTACTGTGATGTTGAATGGTTTGCCTTGGAATCGGACAGAAATCATTCTGTCATTTTTGAGATTGTATCCCAGTACTGCCTTTTGCACTCTCTTGTTGACTATAAAGGCCACACCATTTTTTCTACGAGATTCCTGGCCACAGTAGTAGATATAATGGTCTTCTGAGTTAAATTCGCCCATTCCTGTCCACTTTAGTTCACTGATTCCTAGGATATCGATGTTCAGTCTTGCCATCTCATTTTTGACCACGTCAAGCTTACCTTGATTCATAGATCTTACATTCCAGGTTCCTATGCAGTATTGTTCTTTGCAGCATCGGACTTTCCTTTCACCATCAGACACAACCACAACTGAACTTCCTTTCGGCTTTGGCCCAGCCGCTTCACTCTTTCTGGGGTTACTTGTACTTGCCCTCTGCTCTTCCCCAGTAGCATATTGGACACCTTCAGACCTGAGGGGCTCATTTTCCAGCGTCATATCTTTTAGCCTTTTGATATTTCTATTGGGTTTTCTTGGCAAAAATACTGGAGTGGGATGCCATTTCCTTCTCCAGGGGATCACGCTTGGTCTGAGTTCTCTGCTGTGGCCTGTCCATCTTGGGTGGCCCTCCATGGCATAGCCCACAGCTTCATCGAACCATGCAAGCCCCCTCGCCACGACAAGGCAGTGATCCATGAGGGGTCACCTAAAGCTAACATGGTCCTTATAGTTAAAGTTAACTCTCTGTTCCATCAACAAGGAGATTTTCTGTACTGGAGTCATGAAGGAAGAAGGAGGTTTGGCTGCTGCTGCTTCTCCAATTTCAAGTTGCAGTGATATTTTCACTGATATTTGATGCCCTTTTATCAGGTGAAGATGCCTCCATTGCACCCCAAAGCAGTATGATTTAACAATGACATTGTCATCAACTGAGGCACACATCTCATGATGGAAAGGAACTGTCTGAATGGTCCAAAAAGGACAACACACTATACTAATCTTCTTGTTTTCTGTTTCAGAGATCTGGGGCTGAACTGCTATCAATCAATCATCTGCAGCATATTGGTTAATGGGAAAAAAAGATTTAATGTAACTATAACCCCATAACACATTTAAAGTTTGGCAGAGAAAAACAATGACCCAGTTTTTCCTGACATATAATACTAAAATTCAGCATATTTATGCAGTGCAACCCGTATACATTCACAAATGGAGAAGGCATTCTCTATTCAACAAGGCAACAGATCAAAACCCTGACTCGTAAGTTAAATATACATCTTTTTTTTAGGGGTGGTGGTGGTATTTTTCATATGTGTGTGAGTGTGTGTGCACTTAGAAGGCATGGAGACCTCTGGTGACTGACCCCTACTGGGGGCCTGGAGGACATTCAGAGAGGTGGCTGAAGAAAGCCTGCCCCCACCTCCTGACTGCTGGTATTCCAAGGAGGACTCCCATCCAAGTACTTGCCAGAGCCGACCCTGCCGAGCTTCTGAGATCTGATGAGATCAGGCTTGCCTGGGCTATCCAGGCCAGGGCATGAAATATACATCTTGAGTGTCATTCTTTTCTCAATGTTCAATCCATTTATAAGTACCTTAATATGCTACTTAATCCTTAGAAATATACTTCAAACACATTTGCTGGTACTGTGAAAGCAGCCACTAAGCATTTAAAAAAATAGTCATTAAAGGTTAACAGGGAGATCTTCAAAGTACTGGATTACTTCCGATGGCAGAAGGGTATCACCAGCATATTGATGGAGAAGCATATGGCAGTTTCCCCATATCACTTCTGGTTTTATTCCTGTGGGATTTTCTCTAGTAGAAGCATAGCTGGTCCTAGTTTACCACAGGTTTGTTTTTTTAACGTGATCCAGCTTCTATGGACAAAAACAGGATTGTGATGCAAGAGCACTTTTTCATCACATTGGGGGTAATCTTCCAATCTACATTCATCACATTCAGCTTTGATAGACCAACATATATTTAATGATCATATGCTTTTGCATCTGTTTAAGGATGTAATTTTAAGAAACATTTTCTTCCACCCTGATGGAGAAAGTCATTTGTACATCACATAATCTGCATAGTAATTACAAGCCTGTGCATACACATTGCATGGTATTTATTTATTTATTTCATTATATTTATACCCCGCCCTCCCAGCGAGCGGGCTCAGGGTGGCTCCTCATCATGGGTAAAAATAACTCCTCATCATGGGTAAAAATAAGGCCATGGGGCCCCTTGCACAGCGCGGTGACCGGGGGGGGGGCAGTCCTGGACAACAATAACTTTCTATCTTTATGAATTTGTGTTACAAAAATCTTGGGAAGAAAGAACGAAAGGGGGGGAAATTAAAAGGAGTCCATGTGAACGGGCCAGAATATACAGACTCGTACACATAGAACACAATGGGTGCGTTCAGACACGGCGTTTGCAACGGTATAGGTGCCGGTTGCAATCACTGTACTGGCGTTCACATGTAGAACATCTGCCTAACCGTTGCAAAGCCCTTTACACCGTTGTACTCTGCCACTAGGTCCCCAAGTGGTGGTATCCTGAGTACAACAGTTGTAATCGCTGTACCCCCGTCTGATCGCTCTCCACCGTTCCAGAGCCACTTCCGTTCGGAAGCCCGAGGCTTCTGATTTTCGCCCGCCATTTTTTTTGGTTAGGTTGCTGATATGCGCTTGGGCGAAGCTCCGCCCCGGCATTTGTTTTTTTAAAAAAGAAAAGGCCCTTAGTTTAAGTTTCCAGAGGAGTCCGGGACTTCAGGGAGGCCAGTTTGGGCTTTAAACTTTAAAGGTAAGTCCTTACCTTTAAACTTTAAATGTAATACGGGGTGTTTTGAGCATGCGCAAAGATCGCCATTCTGTGAATGGCTGCCTATGTGCATGCTCAAATTGAGTTTTTTTTTAACGCCGACGCCCGCAGCATGTGAACGGGCATACAGCGATGGGCTCCGCTGTGAGGGAGGTAAGTGTGATCGCGTTTCAGCCGGCATAAACTGCACCTGTTCCAACCGGTACAGTTTATGCTGGCTGAAACGCCCCGTCTGAATGCACCCTATGTGTGCACACACACACTTCCACATTCAGAAGTTAAGGGGAGGCAGGGAGAGTGTGATGAGACTGTAGAAGAGGCAGATCACACTTATTTTTGCAAAACAGAATTTATACTGGCTGGTAGGCATTGACCAGGATAGGGAAATCAATGCTACATGACATTTATTCAATCTGTAACTGAACATGGAATTCACTTACAGTGACGGCTGAAACTGAAAGAAAGAAAAAGAGAGAAAGCTGCCATGTGGATGGGCTAAACATATATTTTCCCATATGATTTCCAGGCCTACTTATTACAGGGTTTCTTTGTCACAAGTCAGCCAACTGCCTTCAGTAACTCTTGGGCCTGAATTAAAGTGAGAAAATTATGCTGAAGCTTTCCTTCCTTTCCACAAATAGCATTCAGCTTTTCATTCTCCTTTTGAAATGCAGATTGTAATCAATGCACACTTACCGGTGCAATACTCAGAAGAAAAAATATAAGGCAGGACTTCTAACTCAATTGGTATTCACCAGTCTAGAGATGTTTCTTCAACTCAGGCTTAAATGGTATCTGTATATAAACACAATGTTCCAAAGATTTCCCAGCAAGGAATCATTTTATAATAGAATTAATCTCTCCATACAGTTGTAAAAACTGCATTTCATCTTCTTTTGTCAAGAGTCTGGCATGTACAGCTTAGATTATTTTTCAGGAAAGCAAGACACTTTCGGAAGCCTGTGTGCAATAGAGCCCAAAATGCTAGAACCTGGTAGTGAGCTAGACCTTCATGACAGATATAATGTCAAGGAAAGAGGGCTGCCCGAAATCTCTCTAGGGCTCAATTGGTTCTCGGGGATCAGCAAAACTAGAACAAGGTGCCTTTCCTTTATTCAAGTCAAAGTGCAGGCCTGGCCAAAGAAGAGATTTGTTTTATTGAAAATAAGAGGTAATTGTTTCCAAGGGAAAATGCTGGTTATTTCAGAAACAGTAGAAATGACACTATAGTATCACTGGAGGGACCTTGGGTCTGTTTTAATTCCACAGTACTTTTGACACCAGTTTAGTCTTCATCAGAAATTTCTCCTTGTTCTGGAACTTCCGGTCTGTGGCTCGGTGATGGCGGACGCTCTCCCCTACCTCTGGGGAGGCAATCCACGCTCCAGTGGGATTGGAGGGGTGCCACCTCAAGTGACACCCCCAGGTGAGCCTTAGGGATAGGCTCCAAGCCGGGGGCACTGGGGGGGTGACCTCTTCGATGGCGTAATGCCGGAGAATTGAGGCGCTCCTTTTTGCCCCAATTGGTCCGTCCCCTGTGAGGCTCAGTTTTAAACTGAGCATAGCCGATGCCGATCGTGACAAGCAGAGAAGGTCATCGAATTAACGAAGGTACAAGGGGTCTGTGTACAGACCGGCAATGAATTGGAGAAGGAGATAAGCGGAAAAGTTGTAAAAGTGAGTTCTCCCCCCCCAACGGAAAGCGGCGTCGGGTAGGAATCCCAGACGTAAACAAACTGAACTGTGTTATATAAATGGAGGGGGGAGGAGAGAAGAGAATCATAAAAGTGTGCAAGACACTTAGCTGCGTTTGCGAAGAAAACTGGGCGCTTTTCGAAGAAGGGTGAAAGAGGTCCTTCTAGTGTAAACAAAGTTGAAAATGGCCGGCACGCGAGGAAAACCAGGCAGATTAGCAGGGCGGGGTGGTCAGAGTCCGAGGCCGGAAGAGACAGGTGATCTGTTCTCCATGCTATCGGAACTGCTCAAGCCGATCAACGAGAGGCTCGATGGTATTAACCAACAGATGACCGCTTCAAACCAGAGCCTGGCAAGCAGCAACAGCAGATTGCCGAGCTAATCAAAAAATCGATACAGACAGAGGAAAAGCTAAAAGACTGTACACGATACCAAGAAAGTTAAAAAGAAGATTGGTGTGTTGGAACAGAGGCAAGACTTCAGGAAAGAAGACTGTTGAACTTGCAAATGGAGAAAGCAAACAAGACACTCAGGTTTCAGGGGATAGCTGAGTCGCAGGGAGAAAACTTGAAAAAGATTATGTCAGAGCTCATCGCGTCGGCGGTGGAGGTCTCATCGGCAGAAGCGGAGGCGGAGATTGAGGTGATTTATCGATCATACTCAAAATATATTAAGCGGAATAACCTGCCAGGCGAAATTGTCGTCAAGTTTCTCCAAAGACAGACGAGGGATGATATCCTTAAAGCAACAGCGGCAAGTCCCCTGCAGCTAGGAGCAACAGTCATCAGGGTCCTAAAGGACACTCCGTTTGAGGTTCGTCAGAAAAGGAAAGCGTATAAAGAACTGATTTCAACTCTGCAGATCAAAAAAATCCCATATTCTTGGAATTTTAAGGAAGGTATCGTGTTCAAATACAGAGATAAAAGGGAGAAAATCGACTTGGTTTTTAAAGCGGAAGAATGGTTGAAGCGGCACTTTGGATCGAAGGAAGAGGAACAGCAGGAAGGAGACAGTGGAGCAGGCATTGTAGAAGGCACGGACAAAGACCAAGGTGCAGCGGGAAGCGGTGCAGCCAGAGAGACATATGACTTGCGGCATAGAGGACCAAAGTAACTCTTTACAAACTAATGATTCGCAAATGAGGAAGATGATGAAAGAGACTCGGTGCACACAAGAGAAACTGGATGGAATACTAACACAGACTGACTAATTCTTGAATTCATTGACTTAATGAAAAGTTATAAGTTTTAATACTAACTGAATACTAACTGTTAAGGACCTTCCCTCTTGGGTTTTTAGTCATAGTGTGGGTTTAATTTGCTGTCCTTTTATCCCAGGGTAACTTTTCCCTTCCCCTTTTTCTTTTCTGTTAGTCAGTAGGTGTAACAAAAAAATAATAAAGCTACCCTATCTTCAGGGGATTAAAAAAAAAGAAATTTCTCCTTGTTCTTATCATTAAACTTTCCCTGGATCTAACATTATGGGGTGGGGGATTCGATAATTCTCTGGATTATATGTCCCTCAAAGTGCGTTACATTCTATGGATCTACATCTGCTAGTGATCCCCGGCTCAAAGGAAGTCTGCTTAGCCTCAACCAGAGCCAGAGCCTCCTCGGCTCTGGCACTGGCCTGGTGGAACCCTCTTCTAGGAGAGATCTGGGCCCTTCGGGACTTGATGCAGTTTTGCAGGGCCTGCAAAACAGAGATGTTCCACCAGGCCTATGGTTGAGGTGGTGAAGCTCTATTAGCACTGGCCTTCCCCGGCATGCCTCCATCTTATATTATTTCTCATTTGTCTACCAACCTCCTGTAGTATCAGTTACCATCTCCTGTGCACATATGTGGAGCTGACGCAGGAACAGTGCTACTAAATGGCACCATAAATGATATTATACTGGATTTTAACAATTATTAACATTATGTTTAATTATTTTAATGTTATTACAATTGTTGTAACCTGCCCTGAGCCTTGCGCTGCAGGGGAGGGAGGCTCAGAAATCAAATAAATAAATAAATAAATAAAAATAATTCCAATTTATCTTTTTTGTGGAAGTAACCAGAACAATGCTCAGAGAGCCAGTTTGGTGTAGTAGTTAAGAGAAGCAGACTCTAATCTGGGAGAACTGGGTTTGATTCCCCACTCCTCCACATACAGCTGCTGGGTGACCTTGGGTCAGTCACAGTTCTCTAAAGAGCAGTTCTCTCAGAACTCTCTCAGCCCCACCTACCTCACAGGGTGTCTGTTGTGGGGAGAGGAAGGGAAGGCGATTGTAAGCTGTTCTGAGATTCCTTCGGGTAGTGAAAAGTGAGGTATAAAACCCAACTCTTCTTCATCTTTTCCTTAAGGAGCTAGAACAAAGCCATCACTTCTCCACAGGCCAAAACTGTGATCATCCTACAGAAGCCATACAATTAAGAAAGTTCCCACACTCTGATCACTGCACCATTCCCATTCTCTAATGCTGCTTGCCGTTTCTGAAAATAACAATGCGCGCTGCAGTTCATTTGGGGCACAATACTATTTGCTCTGCATACAAAGCAATGACATTGAAAAATCAGTGCAGTATTCAGTCAGCCTAGCACTTCTCACATGCCCCATCACAGCCTGAAAAATGACTTCAACACTCTCGTGCACCTCAGATTGACACGTTCAGTGATCTGGTCCTCCCTAGGCTCTTATCATAAAGGCTACATAGGAGTGAAACCACTATGTGAAGTGGGTTATTCAGTACTGCAATATGAAGATGGAGCATCACTAGGGATGCCAGGCCTTCTGCTATCATGGTGTAGCCATCGTGTTTTTGTAAATTCTAGCGTGTCTAATGACATCACTTCCTTTTTTTTACCAGATGCCAGGCTCTGCCTTCCAATTTCCCCCTAGTCAGCCGTCTCAATGTAATGTACGAAGCATATCTCTGGTCCAAATGACAAGGGGAAAAGAAGAAAATGGTAACAATTTGCAGAAACAGTAGCCTTAATTGGCAAGACCTATGCATGGCACTCAGTGAAAAAATCTTTTGGAACCAGCCAAAGGGACAATTCTTTGGTAGAAAGGGAATCCACAATGGTGTTCCCCGTGTTTGGGATTGTGTATATTGTAGACAGAAAAGAGAATAGAATGGAAGGAAGAAACGGAGAGCAGACAGGGGAGAAGGGGGATTAGTAGAAGAATTGACTTGACTAAGTCATAGGAAAGGGAAGGGCAGCAGGTGATGAAAATGAGCAAGCCAGAATATAGTGGGGATGAGCTGGAAGGGGGAGTGATAGAGAAATGGGTGGTTGATAAGGTCAGCAGTGCTGCACTTATTCAGAGTAGCACAGGGATAGTGTGGGAGGGAAACGGTGTTGGACACTTTGCTGCTTTTGATGCATGAGTGATGTCGAAGCCCAGATATAAGCAGTGTTTCTATATGAACTAGCCTAGGATGGAAGGCTTGGAGTCCTGTATTAAACCACAGACTTTCGGATCATGGGTGTGGGGGAGGGTTTGATGATCTGGAAGAGAGTTTTAGTTTTGGCATTCTTTGGGGCAGGATTTCTCCAGAGTGTTTAACAGAACGGTTTCTACGGTAGCAAAAAGAGACAGGGTTATTGTTTCACAGATATGATCTCATCAGATCACAAGACTGTCTTGGCATGGGTTTCACCTCTATCGTTTAGGTGAAGTAATCTTCTATGTCCAGCTCTGGTATCTGGCCATGTCTGACTTCAGTTCCTGCACACTTACCAGTCTGACTTGCTACATGTGCACATTCTTGCTAAGATGATTGCCCCACCCACATGTTTGTTGATTCTCAAAAGAAGTTTAAAAGGCAGAGGAGACATGGCTACTTTTGCATAAGCCATGCTCAGGAAAGGGCCATGGCTCATTAGTAAAGCATCTGCCTTGCATACTGGATGCCCCAGGTCCAATCTCTCGAGATATAAAGACCAAATAGTGGATAATGCAAAAGGCCTCTATTTGAGACCTTGGAGAACTGCTGCCAGGTGGAGGAGACAATACTGACCTTGGTAGAGACCCATGCTCGGACATACTATTAGGCAACTGCATATGCTCATGCTAATTCTCTCTCAGCAAGGGTTGATCTTCTGCTTGCTTAATCGTTCCAGCACCCCACCACTTTACCTGTGGCAGATCTGTAATTTTCAGGATCTTCCATGGATTCCCCCCACTTTTTCTCCCAGGTGGCCTTACATAGGGCTCCTTCTACTCTCTCAGTAAAGCAGCATATTTCAATGGTAAACTGCGCTATCTCTGTTAAAAGATCAACAGTCTGACACTTCAACTCTCTTAAGAATTCTCAGGTGAATGCCATCTGGTCCAAGCCACTAGTTAATTTCCAGTTTGTCACTGAGTTTCAAATCTGTCTTCTTTATTTTGCATGGCTTGAAATCCCTGTTTCTTGTGATAATAACTTGATTTAAACTCTCTTTACACCTGCAGCTCAATATATAACATGGGTAGGGAAACATAAACTATTTTTCCTTTGCACCTCTAATGTCTATTGATAACAGTACTTTTGAAAAAGGAGTATGTCAAATAGGATGGGATTACGACTCTCAAGTCTAACATGGCAGAGAGCCTCATTACACCCGGTGACAGATATCCTAATGTACATCACAGACTTCTCCCTCAAAGAGAACTAATGAGCTGTCCAGGGCCTTCCCATGCTTTTTAGAACAATCTCAGATGTTTTCTCTCTCCCCCCCCCCAATACTTCTGGAACAATCACCATTAAGCAACAGCCAAAATAAACAAAGTGAGCATACGGAATTGAAAGCAGCCCAACGATCCCTGTGCTAATGTCGCTGACAACACCGATGTACGGCTTCAGTCGTGGAAACACCATTTTCATTCAACAGTCTCCTCTGAAAGCACGGGATACTCTCCGGCCTTGACTTGCACAAGTCCCTCCCCATCAGCATCCTGTCCAGTTTGCTGCAGGACATAAAGTAGCCTTTGATAATAGTTTTGGCATATGTTTCCTAGGGAAAGGCCTGGCTGGCCTTCTGTTGAACGGATGTTGATTGTGTTAATGCAGAAGATGCGTATCTGCTACCCCCCTGCTGTGTCAAGCCCCTACTGACCACATGACCTGTCAGTATCACTTAGCACACTCCACAGGAAAATACTTATGCCAAGAGAACAGACACTGTATATACTGCCACAGTATAGGAGCCTTAATATATGCTTTACTGGTACAGCACATACCACAGTAATATTACACACAGCAGCATTGACCTCATAAAGTCATTTAACTATGTCTTGTCTAAATCTTACGGGAATGCCATCAACAGACTGATCAGCAGTGAAATCGGGAAGCCATAACTATGAAATCCAACAACATTTTCTTATCCAAGATTCTCAGATGAAGGTGAAGAGTGACACTAACAAAGGCAAAATGACATCAGTGTTAAAAATAACCAACACCAACCAGTGAGACCTTTTCAAGTACCAGTGTAGTTCAAGGAGGAAATATGAGTGGCCGTGAAAAGAAATTAAATCTATACAACCAGAAGCAAGCTTCTCACAATCCTATTTACATAAATCCATTTGGAAACAGATAATCCCAAATGGTTAAGTAGTTGGTACTGTTTTCAGGGAACAAACCAGCATTTAAAACAGAGCAACATACCCAAGAAATGCTCCAGTGCATATCTGGCACCCATTGTCAAAGCAAATGCAAACAATTTGCTGTGATCTTAGATGTATAGTGCTATTTCATATCTCCCTTCGGGACTCAAAAAGGTGACCCTTGGCTCACATTGTTCAGCTCTGTGCTACTTAGCCAACAGATCAAAATTTCCTGGGATATGACCATGATAGCAGTGGGGAAATGGTCACATGGTCAGACCTTCCTTTGCCCCACTAACTTGTCCATTTTTCTCTCACCCAGCAATTAGAAGGTGAATAGTGCACTCAAATAATCCTATTTTTGACGCAGGCTGTAGATTTGTACCTTGTTGTTGTTGGGCTGTTGTGCTAACAATTCATATTCAATAACTGGTGCAGTCTTTTAAGTATGTCACAGTCACATATTTCACAGTGTTCACAAGAGACCTTGATCTGGAACTCATCTTACTGACATAACTGATTTACATCAGTTGAATGGGACTACCTCACCTCCCTACTCCCATTGGAGCCCAGAACCATCCTGAAAAGGAGAGGGAACCTCCAGAAACAGTATGGGGGGTGATCTTCAGTGAGAAGGTGGGAAATCAATCCGCTCGCCTTTCCGTTAAGTGGAAATCTACCATGGAGTCCAAGCTCCCCTGAAGACAGAAAAGGCAGACACACAAGATACAGCTCAACAGAAAGTACGACATAGGGAAATACAAATGCCATGAGGCAATGGGAGCAAAGCTGTAGATCAAGGAGACCGCAGAGGAGGCCCTGAACTAGTGCATGGAAAAGGTGTAATCCCAAAAAGATGGAAACACTACTGATGAGAGGAAGGACTGACTGTAGTCCCCCTGAAGGAACAGCATGATGGTGCTCCTAGACCTGGGCCTACTGATAGCTAACCACCTGTCCATTCTACCAGCTTCAACTGGTTAGCCAGATGCAACCTTTCTTGGGCAGAAAATAGGGTTCCCATTCCCCGGGCAGGGGATCCCCTGCTTTTGCGGGCTCCTGCCCACTGCCAGACACTTTGCTGGTAGGGGCAATTCCCCACCCCGATGCCATGTACAACACACTGACATCACCCAAAAGTGATGTCAGCACAGTGGTGACATCGGGGGGGGGGAGGCTCTGCTTTTTGGGCAAAACTCTGTGGTTTGAGGCCATTTTTACCATAGAGTTTGCCCAAAGAGCAAAGTGTTACCCCTGACATCGCCAACACACTGATGTCACTTCTGGGTGACATCAACGTATTACAAAACATCCCTGCCCACCCCCAGAACACCCCCCCAAATCCCCCCCCCAGTGCAATGAGGGGAGCTGGCAACCCTAGCAGAAAATCTGCATGCCCTGGTATATGCCTTAGTAACATCTAGATTAGATTACTGCACTGCACTCTGTGTGTGGCTTTCCTTGAAAAGTGTTTGGAAACTTCAGTTTATACACCTAGGGATGCTGACTGCAGTGGATCAGAAGGACAATATCACTCCAGTCTTGGCTCATCTCCACTGGCCCCTATATATTTCTGGGCCCAATGGAAAGTGCTGGTGTAAACTTTTAAAGCCTAATACGGTTTGGAATCAGAATATCTGCAAAACCCTTCCCTCCGGGTTTTGCAGTTTTAGTGTGACGTGTTGTTCTGATTTGTTCATCATGTTTATCATGTTTTCCTGTATCATTCTGCTGTTTTATGCTATTTCATCATCACAGCTTGGGCATTGTTCTTGGCATTGGGATGGATCCTTTGTGGGAGGAGGATGTGCTGGCATGCTCCGCTCTCCCGTTTTGGGGATTACCTTCTGGGGTCTCCCTTGAGAGTGGAGCCACTGAAGCCGCATGCCCAGCTCAGGGGCAGCCGGCTGGCTTCTACCACCGGGTGGTAAGGGGGCCATGAAGAGGCTGGTGGCCACATGGATCTTGGGTCTTGTCACTGTATGGTTTTATCACCCAGCAGGTGGGCTGGGGAGGTGTTATCGTGTGGCAGGCGGGTCACCCAATGCTTGGATCTGTTCCCATGCTGCGCCAATGCTCCTTTTGACTGTAATCAATAAAGCTGTGGCCATATATTTTATCCAAACATGGTTTATGGGGGTTTTCTTCCACCACATCACCCTCCTATCCTCCCTAGAGTGTAATGTACCCTATGGCTATAATAATCTTCTGAAGCCCTGCTTTGGGTGCCCCCACTGTCTCAGTTTCGATTAGTGGCAACCCAGAGAGCCTTCTTAGTCATGGCACCAAACTAGTGGAACTCCCCCCACCCAGCATATTCATCTGTCCCCTTTTCTCACTTTCTTCTACCAGCTGGAGAAGACTCTTGTTTTCATCAGGCATTGCCTCAGTGGTGCCTGCTTACTGCCCCATGTTTTAATTGCTATTTTCACATGTGTAATTAGTTTTAGTCGGTATTATGTTATGTGTTTATAATGCACTGTTAGTAATTGCTATCCACCACGGTGGCCCTGATTAGGCAGAAAAGTGGGATATAAATTTTGTACATCAATAATAATACCACACAACATCTAGCCCTGATGCCTTATAGAATGGGCATGGCATGAGTCCTGTAGGGTCTCTGGGATACAAGCAAACCTAATAATTGTTCTCCATGACTCAGACTTGAACAATGTCCAGAGCAGACAGTTCTATCCATGGCAGTCCTGCAAACTCCCTGTAATGTAAACATGAGGTAATTGGGGTTTTTTCCCTGGAGTTTGGATATATGACAAGAGAAAGGAATCATTATTTGTTTTTTAAGCTGAAGTCTTTAAAAAAATCTAGTGTTTTTCATTTGAAAAGTCTAAAGAGCCAGTTTGTACACTAATATATCACAATTCTAAAAAATGTAAAACTGATAAAATTATCAGCAAGACTCAACAATTAGCAAGTCAATGTGCACCAGGGTGCAAAAAACCCCACCAGAATGCACTACTCTAATAAAACCAACTACCCTGGAAATGTTCTGAATTCTAAAGATTCTTAAATATTTATATGGCATCAAAATGCTATCTGGTTATATATAGTTGCAAACTAAAAGACTGAAGAAGACCATAGAGGCTTCATAGAGAAACATACTGAAGCAGTGCTATTACTGTCAGAGAGGTAGCTGGGCCATTGGGTAACAAAGAAGTGAAGAGATTGCCCAAGGAAGACAGAGAGAATGCAGAGAAGACAACACATTCTTTGTCTTCACTACGGGTGATGTGAGGAAGTTATCTGTTCTTGAACCACTGTCTCAGCGTATGAAACTCAGTGACCTCGTCAGTGAGCCCTAGAATTTCATTTCTTGCTACTGTTTCAGGGTATGAAATAGTGGCAAGAAATGAAATTCTAGGGCTCACTGACAAAGTCACTGAGTCCAGATGGCATCCATCTAAGGGTTCTTAAGGAACTCAAATATGAAATTCTTTATGTTAACAATAAGCAACATGCCATTATCGCTGGCTTCCTTTTGGTTCCTGTGCCTCTACCATGGGACTTCCTGGGCAATGGAAACACTAAACTGGACTAGCTGGACCACTGGTCTGATCCAACAAGGGTCTTTTTTATGTTCTTATGTTAATGACACAGTCTTTCAGTGCTGAAAAGCAATGACTTTGTTCACTGGGATTTATGCAAATTCTGTCATAGCGGTGTCAAAAGGATGTGACAGCATACAGTTATACCTGATCAAATTAGGCAGGCTGCACATTTAGACACAAGGATTAACATGATAGTAGTCAAGAGAAATAAAACTTCACACATCCAAATTGATTTATCTTATATTCTAATAGTGAAGTCCGGATATCTTTGGATACTTAAATCCGGTGACTGGAGCTGTGAACAGGCAAGACAGATCTTTCTAGAAACCTGAAAAAGGCCCTAGGTTTGTGGGAAAATGTGAAATCTTAAAAATAAACAAAAAACCACTGGCCAACTTTTAAAAAATCTGAGAATGATAAAAAGGAGCACCTGTAGCTTAAAGCAATGGATTTCCTCAGTGGCCATTCCTAGGCAACCACAGTATTCCGAGCTCAAAAGGCAGGGGGAAGGAGTAGAGCCCTTTCCAGCCCTATTTTAGCCTTTGAGGGAAACTTCATTGGGGCCAGGCCTAGCTAAAGTTGCCAGTTCCAGGTTGTGAAATTCTTGGAGATTTTGTGATAAAGTCTGAGGAGTGCAGGGTTCGGGGAGGGGAGAGGCCTCAGCATTATATAATGCCACAGAGTCCACCCTCTGAAGCAGCCATTCTCTCAAGTGGGAGAGGTGGAAGTGAGATGCCTCCCACAAGTCCTTGTGAGTTCCCTCTTGTTAGTTCTATCATGGACCCAAAAACGAATGCCTACCTATGATCCCATCAATTCACCACTGCCCCCCCCAATCTGTGCACATACTTGTGAATGTAAACAATTCCAGAAGGCACTGAACATACACAAGTCACACACCAATGCTGTATTTATTTGAACAGTCTGTTGGAGAGTGCAAGCTGCTTACATTTCAGTCATTATGGAGTTAAATGTTGTTGTTAGTTAACAGGATGTTACGTTATCTGACCTATAGCCTGTAGGAGAAGTATTTAGTCAAGGTGGGAAATTTGTGGGAGTTGTTTATCCTAATTAAGTGACCTGAGGTAGCTCAGTGGTTAAGATGCTGAACTGCAGACTGGAAGGTCGGCAGTTCGAGACCCTAGTGCCGCATGACGGAGTGAGTACCCGTCTTTGGTCCCAGGTCCTGCCAACCTAGCATTTAGAAAGCAAGAAATTTCAAGTAGATAAATAGGTACCACTTTGGTGGGAAGGTAACAGCATTCCGTGCACCTCGGCATCTAGTCATGCCAGCCACATGACCATGCAGATGTCTTCGGACAGCACTGGCTCTTCAGCTTGGAAACAGAGATGAGCACCGCCCCTTAGAATTGGATTCGACTGGCTTTCGAGAAAGGAAAACCTTTACCTTTAACCTTTCCATTGGTCAGTTAACATCATGTCTGTAGAGACTGCTTTTGTTCTTATATGCATCTATTCACAGGTTTATGGCTCTTTGTCTTCAGCAAGAAGGAAAGAGAAGAAAATCTAAGTATTCTGCCGAAACAGCTTCTCAGTGCTATTTCCGCAAATATTATTAATGCATGAGAAATGCCATTCAACCAGTCTGTTTTATTAACATTTCCTATCTGTAAGCAGACAGGAAACTTTCTCAGGTGCACTCACAAAGAAGCAGAAGCCAGAGCTAAAAGTAGATTTTCTTTCTGTACACTATTGCCCTAAAAGAGCAGAAACCATATGGAGATTAGGCCATTATTCAGCTAGTTAGAGTCTTCAGGGGCCTTCAGACTGAGAAGAAAAATTGTCAGTAGATGTACCAAGCAACCACTAATTTTGGGTTTTTTCCCATCCTTTTGCTACGTATCTTATAATGGTACTGAAGATCTTCATAGTGCTCCTACTATGTCAAAAAGTATATTGGCATTTCAGTGTCAGAACACACAAAAGTTGGCAACTAAATTATAATAATTCTCTCTGGGGTGAGCCGTTAAGCTTTCAAGAATGGCTAACAGCACTTATATCTATTTGTTGTTGTTCAGTCGCACAGTCGAGTCCGACTCTTCGTGACCCCATGGACCAGATCCCGACAGGCCTTCCTGTCTTCCGCCATCCTCTGAAGTTTGCTCAACTTCATGTTCGTTGCATCTATGACACTGTCTAACCATCTCATCCTTTGCCGCCCCGTCTTCTTTGACCTTCAATCTTTCCCAGCATCAGGGTCTTCTCCAGTGAGTGCTCCCTTCTCATTGGGTGGCCAAAGTATTTGAGCTTCAGTTTCATTATCTGGCCTTCTCGGGAACAGTCAGGGTTGATTACTTTTAGGATTGACTGATTTGATCTTCTTACAGTCCAAGGGACTCTCAAGAGTTTTCTCCAGCACCATAGTTCAAAAGAATCTATTCTTCGGCGCTCGGCCTTCCTTATAGTCCAACTCTCGCAGCCGTACATGACTACTGGGAATACCATTGCTTTGACCATGCGGACTTTTGTTGGCAGGGTCATGTCTCTACATTTTATCATGCTGTTTAGGTTCGCCATCACTTTCCTCCCAAGGAGCAGGCGTCTTTTAATTTCATGGCTGCTGTCACAGTCTGCGGTGATCTGGGATCCCAGGAACGTGAAGTCTGTCACTACTTCCACGACTTCCCCTTCTATTTCCCAAGGAGTGATGGGGCCGGATGCCATGATATTACTTGTTTTGATGTTGAGCTTCACACCTACTTTTGCGCTCTCCTCTTTTACCCTGAGCAAGAGGCTCTTTAGATCCTCTTCACTTTCTACCATTAGAGTGGTATCGTCTGCATATCTGAGGTTGTTGATCTTTTTCCCAGCAATCTTAATCCCACTTGTGATTCATCCAGGTCAGCATTTCACATGATGTACTCTGCATATATATTAAATAAGCAAGGTGACAATATACATCCTTGTCATACTCCTTTTCCTATGCTAAACCAATCAGTTGTTCCATATCCGGTTCTAACTGTCGCTTCTTGACCCTTATACAGGTTCCTCAAGAGACATGTGAGGTGGTCTGGTACTCCCATCTCTTTAAGGACCTGCCATAGTTTGTTGTGATCCACACAGTCAAAGGCAGAAGTAGATGCTTTTCTGGTCCTCTCTTGCTTTCTCCATAATCCAGCGAATGTTGGCAATTTGATCTCTAGTTCCTCTACCTCTTTGAAACACAGCTTGTACTTCTGACAGTTCTCTATCCACGTACTGTTGAAGCCTAGCTTGTAGGATCTTGAGTATGACCTTGCAAGCGTGAGATATGAGTGCAATTGTGTGATAGTTTGAACATTCCTTGGCGTTGCCCTTCTTTGGGATTGGAATGTATACTGACCTTTTTCAATCCTGTGTCCACTGTTGTGTTTTCCAAATTTGCTGGCAAATTGAGTGCAGCTCTTTAACAGCATCATCTTTTAAGACTTTGAATAGTTCAGCTGGAATACCATCACCTCCACTAGATTTGTTGTTAGTAATGCTTTCTAAGGCCTATATCTTATATCTATTAGGAAACTGTTATGAATTAAACCCAGTTAGGTCTAGCTGTAATACCAGCTTGTACACATATTCAAGAGAAGGATGCAATATCCCAGAAGCCAATGAACTCTGTGTACAATAAAATGGTGAATAAAGTGAGTAGGCTGCCATTCCCCAGGTGGGGCCGGGGTATCCCCTGATTTCGGGAGCCCCAGCTGCCGAAGCCCCACCCCGAGAAACCCCCCTCTCCTGCTGACAGCAAAGAAGAATTAAAATGCACCGATCGCCAAAAAATGAAGTTTACAAAATAACACAACAATCCCACCAACACAACCCCCCCCCCAACTCAGCCCTAAAATGGATACCTTAGAAATACTTGGAGCAACTGCAAGTTTGTGTATAACAATGTTTGGTTACTCACACCACATTCACCTTAGGCCTCTTACTAAATCATGTGCCAAAAACCAACACAAGGTGTACATAAATGTTGGATTGTTTCCCCTCTGTAGTTACTACATTGAGAGACAAAACTGAAAAATGCAAAGCCTGCTTTTCATCAAACAAAATAATGTATGCTTTATTAGATGGGGGACATTCTAGTATTCCAAAAGGAGTGTGAAGATTAGGCACTGCTAGGTTGAACTGATATACTATAGCATTCAAGCCTGCACCAAAGGAAGAAAAAGGGATTTCAGTGTCAAAATTTATGTTCACATTCATGGGTACTGAGGGATTCCAAGTGATTTCCTTTCTAGTGGATCTTTCACTCCACTGTAATACTATCTCCACATCTGCTATGCTCTTACTGATTCAGGAGTCAGGACTAATATTATACCTGTAATGTGATTAATGTGGTCCAGAATTCTATATTTTGCACTAGCTTCTCTTCTTTCTTCAGGTGGCACAGAAAGGGTTCCGAGGCCATCTTTCATACAGGAATTGAACAGATCCTGGCCAGCTTAGCTTCTGTAAAGTGTTTGCATCATGTGCTTTCAGAATATATCCTGGGAACCTCTGTATATTTGTGTTTGGTTGTTTCAAAGGACATTATCCTATCACACCAGGAAGAGTTCTGATTTGGAGAGTAACTTTGGGATAGTTACCATTCAATATGAGTTCCATAAGTTAACACTGCATCCTTCGGAGTGATCTGTACATTCCTTTACAGCTTTTCAGGTGAGTTACATCAGAAGAAGAAGAAGAGGAGGAGGAGGAGGAGACTGGATTTATACCCCACCTTTCACTCAGAGTCTCAGAGTGACTTACAAACTCCTTTCCCTTCCCCTCCCCAGAACAGACACCCTGTAAGGCAGGTGGGGCTGAGAAAGCTGTCCTTGAGAGAACAGCTCTGACAGAACTATGGCTTGCCCAAGGTCATCCAGCAGCTGCAAGTGGAGGAGTGGGGAATCAAACCCAGTTCTTAACCACTTAACCACTACACCAAAAAAGCAAAAAATTGCCAGGATGGTCAGAGACCAGATTCAGAAATGAAAACACATTTTCATGACGTTTTTCAAACAATGCACTGCTCACCACTAAATTTACAATGGGGCTCCATGGGGCAGTGTATCCTACCTCTCCTCTCTTCCTGTTAGACTGACCCCAAGTTGGGTGTCTCCATCACTATGTCAGACACCATCTGTAGCTATTCATACTAAACTAAGGCACTTTACCTTAAAGTACCCAGCGGCTCACTCCTCTCCACATCATAACATCACAACTGGCCCATGCATAAACCAGGAGTGGCACTTCTTACTTGGGGGGGGGGGGGATGGAGGATGCTGGATGGTTGTAGTAGAAGTAATCCTGGAAGGAACAGTCATCAGTAGATGCAACACAGCACTGGGATGATGGGGGACAGAGACATGTCTATGCAAAATTCCTGCTCACCCAGCTCCAAGTGCAGGGGCGGCCGAATTGTTCCTCTGATATGGGACTCCACTAAGCACCTTAGGGCCCCCTCTTCTTCATGGCCCTAAAGTGAGCACAAGTGTTCTTTTAGCTTGAAAGCTGTTTTTGGAACACTATATTCTTGTTAATGTAAATTAACTATTAAAAAAAACCCCACAGTTCAGAGAAAAGGGTGAGAACATCGAGTTTAATCCTGTTCTTTAAACAAAACATTCCAAAACAGTATGTTACTGAGAAATTAAGCTTAAAGATACAAAACAAGAAATAGTTACGTCGGACCTTTTAGCCTGAGATACAGAAACGTCCGCCCTCCTTCTTTCATTCCCCCATAATTACAAAATGTCACTATAGCCTACAGCCAAAGATAACATGGACAAGCTTTTAAAACTTTATTTGGTTATTGCTTCAATATTTTTACATTTAAATCTGCAAAGAAGGTTTTTTTTTAAAAAAAAATCACTCTATTACTGCTTGCAGAATGGGACAGCTGTCCTGATTAAGTCCAACAAAGTCCTATCCACTTCAGACATTATCCTCTAGCATCTAGCCCTACAATTTGCCATTCATCTGCCTATCAGCAGTGAGCAGTAATTACCTGTTTGCAAGCACACACAAAGGGGAAAACTGCATCACCAGCTGGCTGGTATGCTTCTCCCCACCCTGCATGCCTCCCCATACTTAAGACGGGGGTGGGTGGGTGGAGGGCTGTATCTGGAAGTTCAAGGTTGCCAGTCAGCCAGAATGTTAGCCGAACACAATTTTACCTGCCTGCCCAGTTATATAGTTTGAAAAAAGGGGTGTGTGAGTTCCATTAAGGTGAGAACTTACAACATGAACGGTTCCATTCACTATACCCAGCACCATGTTGGGAAAATGCTCCTTTCAGTGCAACACTTTGAAGTACAGTATTCCCGTCCAACTTGAACAATGTCAAAGGGATGGAGTTTATACAAGCAATATGGCATTATGAAGGAGGGGAGAAGCCACGCCTAGCAGAAATCTACCCTTTGGTACAATGTTTGTGGCACTTAAATTGCAGTACACATCCGTATTCAACAGGAAAGTGCAATGGGACAACTGTTTCACAGACGTGCCCTTTTTAAAAAATTGAATTTCTTCAAGGTGAGTCCTGTGCAAGATCAGAGAGTCAGTTTCTTTAAGGTCTTCTTCACACCATCCCTTCATGGGGGAAAATCACTCTAAATGTGCTTGAGAGTTACTCTGCCAGAACTTTGGAGTAAGAATTTGGCATCCTCTGTGCTGGCAATTTGGGAGGATATATGTCTCGGTGAGAGACCATCTGCTTGGTGTGCAGTAGGTCCCAGGGAAATCCCCAGGATCTTTAGTTGTGGATTTGGCAGTAGGTGTTATGAAAGACCTCTGCCTGGGACCTGGAGAGCATTTGCCGGTCTGAGTAGGCGATACTCATTTAGCACTTGCAGTACACTCTGGGTGAAGAGCAGGGTATAAATCCGGTCTCTTCTTCTTTTCTCGGAATATCATAGGAGCCTTATTGGTATCTAACAGTCGGGAGGGGCTGTGGCTCAGTGGAAGAGCCTCTGCTTGGCACGCAGAAGGCCCCACGTTCAATCCCCACCATCTCCAGTTAAAAGGACCGAGCAGTAGGTAATGTGAAAGACCTCAGCCTGAGACCACGGACAGCTGCAAAGAGGGCCTGTGGCTCAGTGGTAGAGCCTCGCCTTGGCATGCAGAAGGTCCAAAGTGGGCCTGTGGCTCAGTGGTAGAGCCTCTGCTTGGCGTGCAGAAGGTCCCAGGTTCAATCCCCGGCTTCTCCAGTTGAAAGGACCAGACGGCAGGTAATGTGAAAGACCTCAGCCTGAGACCCTGGAGAGCTGCTAACGAGTCTGAGTAAACAATATTGACCTTTATGGGCCAATGGTCTGATTTAGTATAAGGCAGCTTCATCACTCTGAGCTGGCAAATTGGCTTAGTCCTTTCAGGTGTTAGGATTTGAATAATCCATTGCAATATGTCATTTGTACCTTATGTTTTCCTGTTTTAGCAGAAATACAGTGTGACTTCCAACCTGATGCTGTGATCTGTGAATTTGACAGCTGGCATGTCGTACATGTCATTGGTTGGTTCTAATGGCATTTTACACAAGTTTGATAGCGCAATTGTCTTTAGCAGAAGGTCCAGTGTGTTGCCAGGGCCTGGAGGAGTGGCATTGGTTACAATAGGCTGTGGATGGTGCCGGCTGGGATGCGGCGGTGCAGCCATAGTGCCTGGAATTGATGCAGGTGGCTTCCAAGTAGGTTCTGGTGGGAGCAAGGGTTAAGCAAGACCATCGCACACTGGAGGGCCAGCAGGACTTTGGAGGCCAGGAAACCTGACAGTGGTTCTGTCCACTCCCTTGGCGGGGAAAGAAATGACTTCCATGAAACCTGACAGTGGTTCTGTCCACTCCCTTGGCGGGGAAAGAAATGACTTCCATGCCTGGCAGCACAGCCTTACTCATGGTATATATGTGAACAGGTTAAACTGAAGCCTTGTTCATGAATACATACGGCCTGCATGTAGGTGCATACACCTGTTTGTAAAACAGAGACAGTGTGTATAGTTAATTTACAAGGCAAAAGCGCTACAAATGCTGTATAAATATTTCTTATTCTGATTGCTTTAGAATTTGGTTTTTATAACTCTTACAAAACCCTGCTGTCATTTTTAGCCAGACAATTACTCTATTCAGAGGATGTTGAAAATTATAAACAAATCAATGCAAGTAAACTACTGTCGGGTTCTATTGAAGCTTAGTTTAAGATGGGACCCCAGTTATGATAAGAAGGGATAGATGCTGTGCACTATTCAGAATTAGATGGCGTTAAAAAAATAAATATTTCTTATTCTGATTGCTTTAAAATTTAGTTTTTATAACTCTTACAAAACCCTGCTGTCATTTTTAGCCAGACAATTACTCTATTCAGAGGATGTTGAAAATTATAAACAAATCAATGCAAGCAAACTACTGTCAGGTTCTATTGAAGCTTAGTTTAAGATGGGACCCCAGTTACGATAAGAAGGGATAGATGCTGTGCACTATTCAGAATTAGATGGCGT
>NW_015174925.1:112228-123900 GCF_001447785.1 Gekko japonicus
GGGCAGCTCAATTTGTCACGGCGGCAAGCACCTATCAGCAACCCTGGAGGGGGAAGGGGTCTGTCAGGGGCAGACTGCCTTTTGGAGTGCCTTTGATGGATACTCAGCACAGGCCGTGCGGCGGTGGATGAAGGATCGTCATGGCATGTTCCAATGCTGGGTTGCCCGGGTGTGAGCCACTTACAGCGGGCTACGTCCTGGGGGCCAGGTGCATTGCCCGTCTTGGCAAGGCTGGGGTTTGAGTTTGAGTGACCCCAGGCCTTGGGCCTTGACCATGCTGCTCATACTGATAGGTCTTGTCATTGTTTTATTAATGAATAAAGGGGCCTTTAAAGGTTGGATTGGGCCACTACTTGCCTCACCCCCAGATTCGGCTTGATTTTCCGGACCTGTACAGAGGGGATGGCGTGCACCTTTCCGAGAAGGGAAATTACATCTTCCTTCTGGATTTGCAGCAAGGGCTTAAGCTAATTTTAGGGGTTTGAGTGGGCGCAGGGGCCTAAGCAGAGGCTTATCAACCCTGCAGCCGTGCGGCCGGGGATGAGGCTTGCAGACTGCCTATGGGGATGGCCACAAAGGAGACTCAGCGCTGTCCATGCGGTGGTGTTTGAGGGCTCCTGAAGGCACATCCCAATCATTGGCCCGGCTGGGTTTGCAAGCGACTTACAGTTGGCTCCAACCCGGGGCCATGGTGTCTTGCCGTTTATATGGTTAAGGATGGTGGTCAAAGCGACTCCAGGCCTTGCCGTGCCGCTGTTTTCATTTATGCCCTTTGCCGTTAAGTTAATACTTTAATAAAGTGGCCTTATTTCATCCAACGTCGTTGTCTGACTGTTTCTTCCGTCTGGGGGGGCAAAGACAGGTTCTCACAGTTTGGTGTAGCCAGTTTGGTGTAGTGGTTAAGTGTGCGGACTCTAATCTGGGAGAACCGGGTTTCATTCCCCACTCCTCCACTTGCACCTGGCTGGATGACCTTGGGTCGGTCACAAGCTCTGGCACAGCTGTCCTTGAAAAAGAGCAGTTTGTGTCAGAGTTCTCTCAGCCCCACCCACCTCACAGGGTGTCTGTTGTGGGGAGGGTGTCTGTTGTTTATTAACAGCTTTTTTCCCCCCATTAACAGTAGTTTAACAGGGAATGATCTCCTAACCTTGGGTTTTTAGTTTAGTGTGGGTTGCCTTTCCTTTATCCTTAATTGTAGTTCCCCTATCCCTATTTTTTCTTGGTAGTTTTTGTAGTATTTTAAAAAAATCCCCTCCGGGGGCTTAAAAAGAAAAAGACATATTTTACCAAGGGTTATCTTTGAGCTGAGGCTCTGCCCACCTTTAAATCCTCCCCTGCTTCTCTCCCAGCACATGCTACATTTTCGAAGAAAAAGCCCAGCAGGAACTCATTAGCATAATAGGCCATACTCAACAGCAGAAACTCATAAGCATATTAGGCCACACCCCCACACCTTCCCTTGGCTTGCCCAGGCGCTCCACGGGCAAGCCCCCCCTTGAAGGGAACTGCCTTCCCTTGGCCTGTCCGGGTGACCCGCAGCTCCGGCAAGCCAGCCCTTGGACATTTAAATGCCTCCCCAATCCTTCCAGGGCCTGCCTGCCTCGGAGTCGCCGGGGGTGTCGCTCTCCAGGCCTTCCCTCTGTAGCCACGCACGCAGAGGTTTTGGCTGTAGTGGGCGTGGCCAACTCTGAAGCCAGCCGGAACTCTGTTCCTGTGCGTTCCTGCTCCAAAATAGCCCTGGCTACATCTGTCAAGAGAGAAGACATCTTGGAAGAAAATTCCAGCTAAAACTCTCATCTTCCGGCACTCTGACTGCTTGCAGGTATCAGCCAGTCCCCTCAACTGATTGGTTATTTGACAAGGTCATCTTGAGAGCCTGTTAATTACGTAGTTCACCCAGTTCAGCTGTGAATCTGGTAGGGGAGGGGGGAATTTACTCTCATCCCAGAAATTTCTATGGAGACAGCCCTGTGATTGGTTGGGGAGGTTAGAGGGTTATGGCTGGTGTTGTCTACATTACACAGTATAGTTCCCCTTCTTACCCCCTTTCCTCCACCCACCACCCTTGCTGCTTGAAGATACTCTGTGTAAGCTCTGGAACATCATGCTTCAGCTGTAACAACCAGCACTGCCGCCCCTGGAATAAATAAGTGGCATGGTCAATTAGTCTTTGTTATTTATTTTTTTGGTGCCTTATGACTCCACTGAACTATATGTTTTGCTTTTAATTACTTTTCTTGAATTTCTTCACTAAAGCTTTTCTGATTCCTTACAAGACTTCTTCTCTTCCCTAAACAGAGATTCCATATGATTCAGGGAAACAATACAGAACTTACCCAGGCCAAAGCATGGATGCATTACTGCCCCAAGGCAGGGTCAGCCGTGACAACATCTCCTTCCCATTCCCTACGACAGAACTTTCAGGTTCTCTTCAAAATCTACACAAACTTTCCAGGGCCCACATTCATAAAGGGCATCTGGAAAGGTAATAACTGGGAACTATAGCAGAGTGAAACCTCTTACACTTTTCTGGATATGAATCCTTTCTGTCTTACAAACGTTTCTGAGGCACTCTGATTCCAGTTAGGGCTTAGCTCCATCAATTGGACTGCTTCCTTAAGAGGTTCTTAAGAACACCCTTGACAACAGAATTTACATACATTCATGGTGTTTCAGAATTGTATCGGTCGAACAATCTCAGGCCTAAAATGGCTACTTACCTGGAAACAGATGTGTTGATTGACCTTGTACCCCCAAGAACTGCTAAAATTCACGATCTTACCACAACTTGTCTACTTAATTTTACTTTGTGAGGACTGAGCTTCCATTATCTCAGACTCAAAGACTTGGGACCACTGCCAGGTACTCATAAAGGAACATTCTAATGGTTCCAAAAAAAAAAAGATGATAGGGCTAGCGTACTGCCTCATTCCAAAAGGAGCAGGACTCTACATATAATCTCTCAGGCAGCAAAGAAATAACACTAACCCTAAAAGGGAAAAATAAGAGGGGGGAAACAGAAAAGGAGCCAGTTTCAGAAACTGATCAGCATGTAAAAAATTGTCAACAGTTCAAAGAGAACCAGCACGCACTGCAATTGGTTCAGTGAGAATTTCCCAGTAGGAATTTATTGCTATTAGAATTTCACAGTATGAACTAGTTTCTGTGAAAGGGCAGAGGCAGAATTTTTTTTTTTGAAAAAACAATCCTCCAGTATTATTTTATTGTTTTAAATTAGTGCCAGTTTAAATATTATCCCAGCAGCATGGAAGCTGCTAGGAAATAACACTTCCCTATGACTACGGCTCCATGCAGCATACGTTTGCCTGCATCTTGCCAAAATGCTTACAGTACTCTTCTGATTCCTTACGAGACTTCTTCTCTTCCCTAAACAGAGATTCCATATGATTCAGGGAAACAATACAGAAGAACTTCTATATATTAATGTCTCCCATGTGGATCCAGCCCACACAGAGAAGCCATTTCCCAGTGGTTTCTGCGTAACTGGGGCAACATGTTAATGGACCTCTAATGAGTGCCCTGTCCCATAGTTCCACATGGCCTATAATATCTGCATGATAAACTAATA
Source organism: Gekko japonicus (assembly GCF_001447785.1). Classification (NCBI taxonomy): domain Eukaryota; kingdom Metazoa; phylum Chordata; class Lepidosauria; order Squamata; family Gekkonidae; genus Gekko; species Gekko japonicus. The sequence continues at coordinate 115,818 of NW_015174925.1, forward strand.
ATAAAACTGCTGAAACAGCCCTTCAATTACCCATGAGCCACATATTATAATTTTTCTCTCTCTCAGCATTGAGATGGAAAGATCAAAAAGCCTTTAAAGTTAAATTGCATAGCTAAACCCCTCAAATACCCATCTTGGCCAACTGGCCCAGAAAAGTACCAGGGCTAATAGTATCAAAAGCCACCAAGAAGTGGGAAAAGGGGGTAGTGAAGGACTGGGTGCTGTCCCTTCTCTCAGCCTCCAGACTACGTGGCAAGAGAGTCAGATAGCTAGATAGTCACACTAAGCTTCCTTCCTGTGTTTACTATACATCCTCTGTATTTTAGTGTATTTCTTTTACAGAATAGTATATTAGAATACTGAATGTAATGCAAGGAATACTGGAATGTTTTGCTGACATACCACTGTACCCACCTCAAAAAAGAAAGAAAAAAGAGAAGAGAGAGAAGAGACGAGATTGAATTTATACTCCGCCCTTCACGGAGTCTCAGAGTAATTTACAAACTCCCATCCCTTCCTCTCCCCACAACACACACCCTGCAATGTAGGTGGGGCTGAGAGAACTCTTTCAAGAACTGTCCTTGAGAGAACAGCTCTGACAGAACTATGGCTTGCCCAAGGCCATCCAGCAGCTGCAAGTGGAGGAGTGGGGAATCAAACCCGGTTCTCCCAGATTAGAGTCCGCACACTTAACCACTACACCAAAATGTTGTTAAGTTACCTCCACGCCTGAGAGGAGACGAATGGAGAATCCCAGTTTACTCTCCACAATTAGAAAAGATAACTTTACACATTTATCCCGTTTTGACATATTTATTGCTTTGCTGTCCTTTTCCACCCTTAATTAAATCAAAACAACTGTTGACTTTATAACCTTACCTTGTTATTTAGTTTTGTCTTTGCATCTCTTAAAACATCTTCATCATGTTACATGCTAATTTGCTGTTCAGCCTTTGTCTATAAATTCCACCTCTACGAGTTTGGTAGAGCCACTTTGGTGTAGAAGAAGAAGAAGAAGAGATTGGATTTAGACACTGCCCTTCACTCAGAGTCTCAGAGCGACTTACAAACTCCTTTCCCTTCCCCTCCCCACAACAGACACCCTGTGAGGTAGGTTGGGCTGAGAGAGCTCTTTCCAGAACTGCTCTTTCAAGAACAGCTCTGACAGAATTATGCCTTGCCCAAGGTTACCCAGTAGCTGCAAGTGGAGGAGTGGGGTTAGAAGCATGGACTCTAATCTGGGAGAAGCAGGTTTGATTCTCCACTCCTCCACATGCAGCTGCTGGTGCGACCTTGGTTTAGTCATAAGTTATTTCAGAGCTATTCTCTCACAAACAGCTCTGGAAAGAGCTCTCTCAGCCACACCTACCTCACACGGTGTCTGTTGTGGGGAAGGGAAGGAAAAGGGATTGTAAGCCGCTCTGAGACGCCTTCAGGTAGTGAAGGGTAGGGTACAAATCCAATGTCTTCCTCTTCCATTCTAATGTATTTGAAAAAGTGTGCATGCACAAGAAAGCTCATACTTTGAATAAACCTTTGTTGGTCATAAAGGTGCCACTGGACTCTAAAGTTGTTCTACTCCTTCAGACCAACACAGCTGACCACCTGGAACTTTCTTCTGCCACTGTCCCTTTGAAACGTAGAATGCTATTCTCAGGGAAATTGCCTCTCCTTCCTTCTGTTCCATCCTCTCCAACAACACACATCTCCTTGCAGACAACAAGAGGGACAACACACTGTCTCCATCTTGACACCATGATGCAGATGGCCCTCTCACCATCTGCATCCATCCTTAGTAAGTTAGAGGGAGCGGTGGCGCAGGTGGTTAAACGCCTGCATGTAACATCTACAAACAGCTGCTACAGCTGTTCAACTCCCGCTGCGGCTAGAGTGAGCACCTGGCCCCACTCCCGCTAACCCAGCGGTTTGAAAGCACGATGTAACATCAAAAATGTGTGAGTAGATCAATGGGTACCTACCTTAGATGGTAGGGGGCACCCTCCCCCCATCGAGGGGGTCTGCGGAGTGGCGACGATGAGCGGTGAGGCGGCGAGCGGCAGACGGAGAGCGACGGAAAAATGGCGACTGAGGCGCAACATCTACGAGGGTCCGGACGTTGGTGGAAGGCGGAGCCAGGAAGACGCCGGGAGCGTGAAAGGCACAGGCGCGGCGGGACCTCAATGAACGGAGCTGGAACCGCACCGGAAGCGCGCCGAGCGCCTGAGAGGCCCGCTGAAACCGCCACCGGAAAGATCACAGATAGCAGGAGAAGAGGCCAGAAAGAAGCCGAGCCGACGAGCCGTTCCAGAAGGAAGAAGATCGAATAATGTCCCTCCACTGGGTGCTGTTAGGACAGTCCCCACACCAGTATATATGTGGCCATAGGTAAGGGATAACGGTTAACTGTAAGCCGCTCAGAGACCCCCTGGGGGGTTCGAGCGGGGTAGCAAGTTGAAAGAAGAAAGAAGATCCCTGTTCCTAAGCTCTCTTATCTAGAATGTAGTTCCAAAATAAAGAGTCTTCAAACGGAAGAGTGGCTCTGTGTAGCCTTGTAAGTTAGCTTTGGTACCTGGAACAAAGACGCCGTTGCGTGTGTGCTAAAAGCACTCTGCTAAATTAGGCAGTGGGGACTGGACTAACTATACCAGCTAACCCAATGGGGGGATCAACACAGTTGCATTCCAGCTGCACTTCTATCAGCAAAGGCTGTCCATTTGAGCAACCAAGGTGGTTTTAGTCTCCAAACCAGGACAGAAGCTCTTCTAAAGTGGGTCCAGATAATCCCCCTCACTCAAGAATGCCAAATATGTATACCATTTTCCATTTGTATACTAGGTCTTTATAAGTTATTTTAAAAATCTTTAGTGAGCAACGGGGTAGGGATACAGTGTGCAAATGACAACTTTTTAAGCCATGGACAAAACAATAAATAAGACTTTTTGTTAAATAATAAGATAGGCCTTCTGAATAAAATACCTTTTACTGTAGCCATTACTGGGTTGATTTTTTGTTCGTTTGTTTTCCATTTTTGCAAGCTATATTGCGTATTCTTTGCATAGAAGGTAGAGAGATTGACATAATGTTTTCCTTGTTCACTTTCACTTATATTGCCATAGACCTTACTATAGCCTGCTTGGTCACCCAGTATTATTATCGCTATATTGCATGTGGGAAGGCTGAGAAAAAAATGTCTTGCCTCCAGGTCACCTACTGAGTTCATGGCATAGGTGAACTTTGAACTAAGGAGCATTGAATCACAGTGGCTAATTGTGCCACCCCAGCTCTTAAAAATTTCCTTGCCATTCCAAAAACTTGCTTGCCACTGTGCCATATGCACAGAATTTAATAATTTCTTCCCGCTAAAAATCAGCACCAGACTTGTCAATAAAGCGTTCCGCCACGTTTTCAGCTTGGGTCCTGCTTCTAAGCTTATCCTGTCTTCTGCTCCCCCACTTCCTCCCATATCCTGCAAAACCATCTTTTACAATAGAGCCAAGCAGAGAGCCTAATCCACAGCTCTTTGTATCAAGCATTAGGCTGCATGTGTGCAACTGCATGCAAGGGTCTCTGCAAGCTGCTCTGCTGTGGAATAGATGGTTGGTACTGGAAGGACAAGAAGTAGAAGTTTAGGTGTCTGGTCCATGCTCAAGAAGGTGGATTGGGGCACCCATGTTCTGGGCCGCTGTCAGAAAGAGGTCAAAAGCAACCCATACCTAAGTCAAGCCCGTAGCTACAGTGGAGCATCTCGGGGCTAGCCCCCCCAACTTGCTGGAAAGGCCCCCTGACTTCCCATCTAGCCCAGGGCATCATGGCCTTTTCCTCCTGATTAATTTGATTAGCCAGTGCCCCCTGAGAAATTGAAATGCCCCCTGACTTAAAAAATTCTGGCTACGGGCCTGACCTAAGTGTTCTTATATCTGCACACCGGAATGCACCACTAGAACAAACCAACAGCTCTTCTGCAATCAAGTTGGAATGATGGGCCAAGTTGAGGAGGTAGTCAACTCACAAATCTAAGCAGGCTTCTCTGTTATTTCAACCACCCAAAACAATCTATGTGATGGAGAGGGAAGTATCCACAGCATGGGGTTGCCAGTCCCCAGGTCCCAGCGGGGGTTCCCTTGCTTTTTGAGGCTTCTGTCCACTGCTGGAAACCCCACCCCCAAACAGCCACGTACAGGCATGATGTCCCCAACACAATGACGTCACCCAGAAGTGACATCATCACATCAGGGACATCGCACATGATGCTCTGGCTTGAGAGCAAAACTTTATGGTAAATTTGGCCTAAAACCATAGAATTTTGCCTTTAAACCAGAGCATTGTCAACACAATGACGTCACTTCCAGGTGGTGTCATCGCATCAGTGACGTCCTGGAACGCCCCTCCAACCCTTGATCCACCTGTCTTGGGATGCTCTCCCACCCTTCCCTAGAACTTTTGCAGCCTTTCCCAAAGTAAGAGCTGAGTGCTTCAGTGTCTTAGAACATCTCGTATATGCTTTGTGACATATATCAACAATTTACAAAGACTAGCATTTATTTAATTGGAAAATTTGTATGCCGCTTCTCCAAATCTGCTAGAGGCAGCTCACAACAACAATACAAAGACAAGCATACAATAAAAACAACTCATAACAAAGAAATCATAAAGTAATCCAAATTAATAATAAAAGGACACCCGTGAAAACCATCACTAAAAGCAAGCCAAGGTATAAAATGGAGCAGTCTAAAGTGAAATTGGGAAAAAAGTGTTCAGGACAGGAGCAGACCATAGAACAGCTAAAAAAAGATGGAACCCCTCAGTTCAATGCGTGGGTAAAGTGAAATGTTTTGGCCTGGCATTTAAAACAAAGTAAGCAACAGGCAAGCCTCCAGTGTGAGACAGAAGTAGGGTGAAACAGAACTAATAGGGCTGTGCACCAGACCTGATGTCATCTGAATCACTTTACTTCAGATTAAACCAGTTTAAACAAGCAACTATCCCCTGCTAACTCCCTTCTCCTTGCCCCTGGCACACCACCATTTTGAATTTAGCAATGGGTGCTAATGAGAGAGAAACATCATGATGGCCCTTGAAATGGCAGCAACAGACAGGAATGTTGACGGCTGGAAACTTTAACAACAAGGGGAAGAAAAGGAAATGGCAGGTTATAAGATCAGTAGAATGTTACAGGCAAAACAGGTAGGAACCTGCCCCACCCACCCCTATTCTCACCCCTCTTAGACCCCAAAGCAGGGTCCACGTGCTTAGTTGTAAAAATGAATTAAACTGCCATACTTAAAATAAACAAGCAAAATAAGTCTTTCCCCCTAACCTTTGTATGCCCTTTGAGGCCGGAGGTACCTGGAAGCAGTATCAATGTTCCCATATGCAGAGCATCAGATGCTGAAGCGGCAAGGCTTGAAAGGAAGTGGAAAACTCTGGTGACACCTGGTGAACATTAAAGCCAGCTTTGTTTCAAAGTCAGAGACTCCTGAGAAAAACAGGGGTCACCCTTGTCAAAGCACTTCTTCCTTTCCAAACGCAATTCTCCTTCCCCCCTCCCTTTTCTTTCATGTTTTGACTAACATTACTAATCCTGGAAAATATTTTTCTTTCCTTTGAGTCTTCCCCGATGCCTAAGCCAGCCTGTCCTGCTCCTTTTTCCACATGCAGAAGTTGAGTAGTCGAGATAACTGAGTTGTTCAAGGCAGCAGCAAAACAGGCCAGCCGTTCAGTGACCCCCAAATGACCATCAATATATTTTGTGCTTAATGCCAGACTCGGCACACATATAGGAAGTTACTAGGACCATATGGTCACCATAAGTTACTGTTCAGTTAGTGTAATCAGAACCCACTTTTCATCATAACTGTAGCTTTGTACTACAAAGCAGGAGACACAAATCTACCCTCAAGTACAGAAACAGATAATTGAATTCAGAGTCCAAAACAATAATTCAGCCAGCTGACTATTCGGTCTCCCACAGTGGCCCCCAATCCAACCCTTAAGAAAAAAAAATTGCCTGCAGACAGAGTTTATTGGCTATCTACAGCCAACCCATTCAGACAGAGCAACAGGGTCATTCTGCCTTCGCCCGCCAAAGACATGTAAACTGATTCCACTCTAGCCATGCAGTTTTGTCATTAGTGATTCTGCTCCATCTCAGTGCAACATTGTTTGTGTTGCTTCCTCTCACCTCCTCTTTCGTTTTTTTCTTAATGGAACACTACATTTTGACCCACGGGGTGTAAAGACTGCCCCTGTGCTCATTAAGATGTCAAGGAGGGTCATTCTTTCAACACCGAAAAGAAACCTCAGAGAAAAGACCATGAAGAGCTCATACAATTCAGTGAGAGGGTCACATGACAAAAGCGGGAACTCTCATGCACCTGCTCCAACGGCACACAAGCTGAGGGTTTCCCCTGACTGATGTCCTTGCACCTGCTTCATACATAAGCTGTTTGGGCAGAGGATGTGGGCTGGTAGGAAGCAGTGTGCTATTCAAACTTACACATGATATAAAGAGGCAAGAGACAGGTATACACCCACACAGACACATATACATAAATACTTGACCTCAAATGTCAACACACCAGAAAACAGACAGGAAGCAATTTCTCATAAGCCCACATAACAGGCAAACTCTTAAAACCACCACCACAGATTTAGAGAAAACACAGACACACGCACACATATATATTCTAAAAAGCAGTTTTTAAAAATATTGTAGCTGTTGCAAAAATATTTAGGCACCATCTCTCCTTATATATAATTGAATAGTGGGTGCCAAAGTTCTAATTCTAAAATACACTCCCTTAGTGTATGGCTGATGGCACTGCTCCTCAGCATATATCACCACCAATCAGAAGGCAAAGCCCGGGTCCCGCCCACACCACAACTGCTGCGACAACCTGGTCTTTTGCATATGGAAGCTGATTGGACTTCACTCCATTCCACACCTCAAACTCCCCCCCCCGCAAGGCAGTTGGAATGTCAGTTGCATATGGAACCTGCTGTATTCTGGTGGTGTGCAGGTCCCAGGTTCATGTTTTAAAAGCAGACTAACACTGTTTGCCCAAAGCCAGAGCACTCTCCCAGAGCCTCTTTCTAGATCTCGTTGTATTTATTTCCACAACGGGCCTTATTTCTAGTATATATATACATACACACACACACACACCAAAAAATGGAGATTTCATACTATATGGATCCTGCCATACTCAACAACAGAGGTCATTTCAGGGGGGAACGCGGGGGAACACAGTTCCCCCAGGTGAGGTACAGGGGGCGGGGCACATGATGAAGCCCCCCCCCTGCTTCCAGCCGCCCAGCTTCCAGCCCTCATTCAGCCAGGAGGAGGCAGGAGAAAAGGGAGGGTAAGTTGCTTCCTCCCCGCCTCTCCCCACCCCTGCCTGCCTGGGGCCAGGGAGGGCCTTGGCGGGGCTTCCTCGCACTCCCGCTGGCCTTGCAGGTCCACCGCCAGGCCCCTGATGTCAGGGGGTGTGGCATATGCTAATGAGTTATGCTAATGAGTTCCCCTAGCTCTTTTTCTACGAAATGACCCCTGCTCAACATATAAACATGTTTTAAGCATATTTTCCTCACTACAGGACCTAACCTCCTTTTTTTTTAATTTCTGGAAGGCAAATGTCTCTTCCAAATATCACTTTCTCTGTTTTTGTTTCTACTTTTTGTACTCAGCTGTAGCCTGGCACAAAGCTCTGGTGATAACATAAACTCTGGTGAATTTTAAAAAAGGAAGACTGAAGGCAAGCATTTTTAACAAATACAGAGACATCTAAATGTTTCCTACATGAATTTCAGGGAACAGCAGAAGCTCTTCCGTTCAGAACACAAGGGCTATTATTGCTCTGAAGCACCAATCACCCAAAACAGGAGAGCAGACAGGAAAAGAGCCAAGTGCATTTTCCCCCCTGCGAGGCAAAGATCGGGGGAGCTGATTTTTATGGAGAAAACAAGGTGGGCAAAACTGTTTACACACATCCTTCCCCCAAAGGAATAAGTTGTCAACCTAGCAAATGTATTTAGGAAGGAAGGAAGGAAGGAAGGAAGGAAGGAAGGAAGGAAGGAAGGAAGG
>NW_015174925.1:124102-125567 GCF_001447785.1 Gekko japonicus
TTCTTCTCTGTTCTCTACACATCTGCTTGTCTTTCCACCCTGGGATTTGTTCTCTGCTCTTCTGCATCTACATCAAGCAGGGCTCCTAGGAGGAGGAGGAGGAGGAAGAAGAAGAGGAGGAGGAGGAGGAGAATGGATTTATACCCAGCCCTTTACTACCCAAAGATGTCTCAGAGTGGCTTACAAACTCCTTTCCCTTCCCCTCCCCACAACAGGCACCCTGTGAGGTAGGTGGTGCTGAGAGAGCTCTGACAGAAACTGCTCTTTTTCAAGAACAGCCTTTATAAGAACTATGGCTTGCCCAAGGTCATCCGGTCAGGTGCAAGTGGAGGAGTGGGGAATCAAACCCGGTTCTCCCAGATTAGAGTCTGCACACTTAACCACTACACCAAACTGACAGGAAGTTGTCTTGGGGCTGGTTTCACTGTATTTACAGACCCATACAGACAAACTAATTTCACAAGACTTTTTTAACTGCAGTCTTCTTTACTTCTTTAGAAGATAATACAATAAAAAGGTGTGATACATACAACAATCTCCACCACAAAAGTCCCAACTGATGCCAAGTGTGACATCATAGCTGATTCTCTGGGAACTTCTGATACCTTTGAAAATCAGGCTGATGTTTCAAATACAGGTTTGAAAAGAACTGACCTTTCTACAATATTGATTTGTGTACAATCCCTTTGATTGGAATCTTGTTTACTTTTAGTGCTTTGCTAGAAAAGAAAGCGAGAGCTTTATTTTGCACTCAGGTGCTATCAGCAAACTTCTAATAAAAGTATGTGACGATCATCCCAGGACAAGTGAGCCTCTGGTTACTACCACAGCAGTGCTTAAGAAATGTGGCTTTCTTTTCTCACACTGACCTCAGCTGAGCTTAAGATGTACTGATCCCCAGACATGGAAGTTACACTAAATCCAGACCCTCACAACTTCCTCTACAAACCATGACAGAAGTTCAAAGAGCAAATGCTGGCGGCCTTCTCCAGTAATAAATTTTTATTTGTTGATTGTTACTGGGAAACTATTACACTTAATTCCTGGTGAATGGCTCTGTCCTCAGAAAACCTGACTGCTTTAGAAACATTACATCCTGAAGGCTCCTAAATGTTGTATTAACCATTTAGAATATGAAAGTTCTCAGTTGGAGGGAAAAGGTAGCAGAAATAACTGGAAATGGAATAGGCAAGTGAAGGATTCAAGAATGTTGCTCCACATGATAGGAGTGGGTTCATCTTTCAAACAAACCATAGGTGTTATTTAGCAACGCTGCAATATGATAACAGGAAAAAAGTGAAAATGTCATGCCATTTCTATCATGTATGCAGATTATAAACATACAGACATATTTCTTTTTAACTGGAAAATGGCCAGGTATATTGCAATGCAGGCACACCAGTCCACTACACATGTGTTAGTCCTTAAGGTGCCCATGAGCATGGGTCGCAGCAGGCTGGGAGGA
>NW_015174925.1:125768-146749 GCF_001447785.1 Gekko japonicus
CCCCACCCTTCACTCCCAAAGGAGTCTCAGAGCGGCTTACAAACTCCTTTCCCTTCCCCTCCCCACCACAGACACCCTGTGAGGTAGGTGGGGCTGAGAGAGCTCTTGACAGAAACGGCTCTTTTTCAAGGACAGCTCTTATGAGAGCTACGGCTTGCCCAAGGTCATCCAGCCAGGTGCAAGTGGAGGAGTGGGGAATCAAACCCGGTTCTCCCAGATTAGAGTCCGCGCACTTAACCACTACACCAAACTGAAATACAAATAAGGGTGAGTGGTCACAACCCAATAGACTGTACAGATATTGATCCAACAGACTGCTCATAACTAAACACAGTTTTAAAAAAGAACATATTCAAAACCAACAGTAGGCTCCTCTGTAATTCCATACATAGGTAGTGACCATAGACCTCCAAAGAGAAAGTAACTGCAGCAGAAGATGCCCACTGTGGAAAAAATAAAAGCCGGATGCTTCTCCCAGGTATATATCAAGCATTTCAATGATGTACCAATGTAGGTAAACCTCTGGAACTGTGAGGTGCTTGACAATGGTTTTCCTGATGCCGATTTGCTTTTTCAACCAAACAGCTCATCTCCAAAGCAAAGAAACAGTCTCAGCTGTCCTCTACTTTGTTGGAGTAGGACATACTTCAGAAGAACCCAGGACGCATCGCCAGAGGGTCTGTAGAAAGGATTCAGAAACAGGTCATTCAATGATAGGAGGATGCTTGGCTTGTAGATTCTCAGCATTTTGTGATTGGCCTCAGTACTCCCATGGCAGCTCCCTATGACCTCCATTTTGTAGTGACACCCACTTCCCATCCTTGCCCAAGACCTCAACAAGACTGAGGATCCCTGCTCTGTAAGATACTTTTGAGTCCTTCTGCTTTTGATTCCTTACCCAACTATATGCTGTGGAAGCTGCACAGGGCATTGGGATATGAAACGCTGCCAAAATCTGTTTTCCAAAAAGATAATCATAATATAAAAATGGGTGAAGTACTGAGAAGCTGCCTCTTTTCTACCAGTCTGTCAGGAATCCTTAGCCATTGGCTGAGTTGCCATGATATCACAGAAGACTGGAAGCCAGAATTAACCCATGCTGTCATTTCAGTTTATGAAAGGAATGTGGCAGGTGCCCTTGAAACAAACCTCAAGAACTAGTTCAAAAATGAAAACTGGGTCTCCAGGTTCTGAGAGAATCCGGGAAGAAGAAAAAATCCGGACATTCCATTAAAATAACTGGGGGGGGGGGATTCCACGCACTGTGTTTCCAGGTGCCAGACAGAGATGATTGAAGGCATAAAGATTCAAGAGCAGATGGTAAACATGGCTCTGGCCAGATGGAAGCAAAAATGGACGACTGGGCAGAGGGCAAGGCCCAGCAGCTTAAATGGGGACAGCAAGTCGTCACCAACTTTTTTCAGTTATGCAAAACATACCATAATCCCTCAGGAAATGTTGGAACAGAATCCAATATACTACCTGCTGTTCTGCTGGCTGGGCGACTTTATAGAACTACACATACACATATACCCCCAAAGCTGCTAGAGGGGACTGGGCTCCTCTTTAACAAGGACAAAATCTTTACTTTGTTATGCCCCTTTAAACAGTGTTGGTGCCACTCCATATTCTCCCCTATTGCCCTCCACCAAGATTCTCTACTAAGCAGAGACCACGAATGAAGTCGTAACCTTCAATATATTCCTTCACCTTGACTAACTGCTGCTCCTCTGAGTCATCCTCTACGAGCAGATTTTGACTGAACCGTTTTCAGGAAGATCAAGGCTGAAAACAAATCTGTGACTTCACAGCCTTGTTCCTTAGGAAGGAAATGTGATCTGCTTTGTCAGGAAAGGGAAATTGTTTGGAAGTCTAGACTGTCCCCTTCCTCTCCAGGCCTCTCCTCCTCCAGGGTATTTTCATTTATTGTTACAGAGAAACGAAGGAAGAGGAGAAAGGGGAAACAGCAGGGGCCACAGTTTCCAACTCTACTTGTCACCCAAAACAAAAATAAGCTCTGATGCTCATGTAGCTCTTGTACAGCCAAAGCTCAAACAAAGAAAATAAGAAACAACAGAATTAAGGAATTGATCTGAAATGAATGGAATTTAAAGGCAGATAATTTAAGAAATCAAACCACAAAGAATCACTAAGGAGATCAAAAGGAGAAAGAAGCAAGATGGAAGAGCCAAAACAGGAAGCCGGTTAGCTCGCAAACTGCCTAATACTATATCAACTTGGTTCATGTTTACAAGACAAACAAAACAATCAGCCTTCTGGAATGGTACTAGCCAGTGAGGAAGAAAGTATAAGAATATTTAGTAAACCAACATTAAATTTAACTTTAGTAAAACAGTGAGGTCTGCCAATAGTAGCCCCTTAAAACAGCACTGTAAGGTAGGCCAGCTATTACCCATAATGCATTTTGGGAACAAAAGCTAAAATGCCTCCCCTGAGACAGTGAGACTGAAGCAAAATCTGACCTGGAATTGTACTCTTTTGCTACTCTGCTGTATAAGCTCTCATATCCAAGTACAGTAAAGAAAGGGATGCTTGATGTTGCTGAAAGAGAGAGAGAGAGGATCGATAAAATGGATTTAGCAGAGCTTATGAAAAATCCAAAGGAGGAATAGAAGGCCAGAGAGAGACCTGAAGGCCCAGAAGAAGGGGAGAAAAACAGAAAAGTCTGAAAATGCTGAAAGAAACACACAGGAGAGAAGGCTAATAAATGAATCCACTAAATGGTGGTAGGTGCATACATACATATCACTGAGGGGAGTCATTCCTTTTGCAGTAAACAAGCTTGGGGAAATCTAAAAGTCAAAGTCCCAAACAGAGCATCAAAGCAACTGAGCTAACAAGCAGAGTCAGTCTGCCTTAGAAACATCCAGTGTTTAGTAGTTGGTGTGGGGTTATCTAAAAGTTAAAAATGCATTTTGCTTTATGGCAGAACTCAGCAAAATCCTCAGACCCAGTATCAAAAGTGTGTGTGTGTTTTAAGTAAGAAATACAGTAATAGATTAATTTTTTTCTGGCATCACTTTCCTTTAATCATTTCTGCAATTACCTAAACAGAAGACTGAACTGCAAATATCATGTGCCTGTGGACTGCGAGCCTCAAAAAGCAACATGGATCACAGCATCCATATTACAGACTAGGCTACCAACGTTAACATGCCCTGCCAGACTGGCAAGCTTAGACTTACAGCAATTTCTAAGTATTCACTATCTCCTTAGATGTCTTGCAAACTGAGGGCTCTCGTGGCTTCCTTGATTGAGTCAGTCCATCTCATGTTGGGTCTTCCTCTTTACCTTCAACTTTTCCTAGCATTATTGTCTTTTCCAGTGACTCTAGTCTTCACATAATGTGACCAAAGTATGATAGCTTCAGGTTAGTTATTTTAGCTTCTATTGAGAGTTCAGGCTTGATTTGATCTAGAACCCCCTGATTTGTCTTTTTGGCAGTCCACTGTAGCCATAAAACTCTCCTCCAACACTACACTTCAAATTAATCAGCCTTCTCCTTTTCAGCTTTCCTCATTGTCTAACTTTCACACCTGTACATAGTAATGAGGAATACTGTGGCATGAATTATCTTGAATTGTTAATGTTTCACTCCACCTTCATCTAAATCTAATCCAGCTTTCCTTATGATGTGTTCTTTATACAGATTGAAGAGATAGGGAGATAAAACTTTAACCTTAATAGATAAAAAAATAAAATACACCCGTATCTGACATCTTTGCCAATTGGAAACCATTCTGTTTCTTCCATATTTTGTCCTAACAGTAGCCTCTTGTCCAGAGTGAAGGTTGTGCATCAAAACAATCAGATGTCACCCTGAACAGGGATAGCCCAGGCAAGCCCAATCTCATCAGATCTCAGAAGCTAAGCAGGGCCAGCCCTGGCAAGTACTTGGATGGGAGACCTCCAGAGAATACCAGGGCTGGGAGGCCAGAGGAAGGCTCTCAAGCCACTTCTCTGAATGTCCTTCATGCCCCAGTAGGAGATGCCAGAGGTCTCCATGACTTCCAGGCACAGGCACACACACACACAAAATACCAAAATACAAAAAAAAAAAACCACACAATCAGATGTCGTGGCACACCATTTCATAGTAGCATTACCATGATGGTTACTGTTTGGTATACAGTGCAGGATCAAGCAGACCATTATTAAATGCTGTATCAGGTGGCGTACACTGAGAGTCACCAAGTGCGTTTATTATCTTGAAAATGAATCTAATAGCAATTTAATTAATTGTTCCTGATTCGTTGCCAGACACCAGTGAGATGATGGTGCAAGAGCAGACTGTGTATCAGTGGACACGACCCAACTTCTACATGGACAGACTTTTCTCCCTGCCATGCAAGTATATGTTGAGAAACAGCTTAAATTAGTGGGCAGGTGAGGGGAACCACCTGGCTCTGTTCTTTCAGTGTGAATGGACAGCTAATGCAACTTCTCTTCCGCCTTCTCCAAATCTGACTTTATGCTGAGCAGCTATTTCTCTCCCTTTTTGGATTGACTTGGCATAGTAATCAAGCACATGCTTCATATGCAGAGAGGTGCAGTCTCAGGCACCGGCAGGATGAATTTCATGTTGTGGAGATCACAACCCCCCAGGGAACAGCAAGGAATCTGGGCAACGGTTGCTGAACAGCCATTTATCCAAGATGTTGGACAGCCATTACCAGTTACAGCATACAGTGCTGAGTTTAGTGGACCAATGGCATGTCTAAGCATAAAGTAGCTTCATAGGTCAATAAAGAAACTGCAACTCTTCTTGTCCATGTGTATTGAGCACCTGAAGAAAGTGACAGAGAGCTGACTGAAAGGGTAGAGGGGAGACAGATATCCAATGAAAGCCACAGTCTTTGGGGATTCACCCATTCCTGAGGCATGGAGACAGAAACTCTGCCAAAGACCCCAAGTAATCTCACTTCATGGATGGGATCTTGGGAAAGCCAAGGATGTGGAACCACCTCCACAGAGATCTCCGGAGCCACCTCTCTGTCACCCGAAGCTTTGAGGGGGGGCTTTCATTTGCCACCTCTCCATTGCTCAAAGCAAAAGGGGGGTGCATAGAAATATTGATTTCTAAAAGTTTCATGCCTTCTCCTGTGATGTCTTTCTGATAACATGCTGTGTCTTGTTTCCTGTTGCAAGCCAAATGGTGAGGCCAAATGACCTCAATAGCCATGCCATATAACCACACATTCTTTCACACCTCTAAGTGGAAGAGCCAGACCTGATGGCTCCTGGCTCTAGCCCACATGCAAAAAGTCATATAGGCAATGGAGAAGCTGGAGTTTGGGTCATGTGACTGCAGGCGTGGTCTCCAAACTTCTAGCCTATCCCCACACGCAGCTATGACAACCAACAATTGGGCACATCCCATGCCCACTCACAATTGGCTGATGGCCACGGCTGATTGTGACTGGAATTGGGCTATAATTGATCGATCCCGATGGGAATGAGCTCTTGCTCTTAGGTCTCTCTTAGCTCTCTCCCTTCTTGTCAGTGTCGGTTTATTGCACCTGGAAATGCTGTCTCTTGGGAGACAAAGAACTGCTTTGTAAATTGGACCACATGGTTGAGCAAAGATGGAATTTTCCTTCAAAATCCCTTGGACTGTTTGGATGTTCCTGAACTTGGTAAATATGTATCTTTTACTGTGTAGTTAAAACAAATCGCCTTAGGCTTGTTATTTTAGTAATCTCTTATATAGTCTGTGTTATGCTCTGTACTGAATAAAAATAATTCTTATTTCTAATGGGTCTCTGATGTTGTAACTTGCATTCCA
Organism: Gekko japonicus; assembly: GCF_001447785.1. NCBI lineage: Eukaryota > Metazoa > Chordata > Lepidosauria > Squamata > Gekkonidae > Gekko > Gekko japonicus. The sequence continues at coordinate 131,575 of NW_015174925.1, forward strand.
AGCCTAAATCTTGTGGCCTAAACGCTCACCATATACACTACCATTGGAGAGTAAAGTGTGCATCTCTAGATTGAGTTGCTAGTGTGCTCTGTTCCAGATGCCAACTAAGGGTTTGAAATCTCTCCCTTTGGAAAGGCAGGGACTAGTGCAAAGAGGTTCTGGTGGCATATTGTTCTGAAAACCTGAGAGGGTATAGCCTACCTCTGGGTTTGTTGTTTAATGTACTGAAAAAGTACAGGATTCCCTCCCATTCCTGGACTGGCTTGGGTGGGCTAAACCTGTACAGGGGGCTTTCCTTGGCTTCCTTCCACTTCTTCGCTGCTGTGGCTGATTCCTCATCTTGCTGCCGCGGGTGCTCCAGCTGTGCCTAGGTTATGCTCCACAGCTTGCTAAGCCTGTTGTTTTTTTGATTTCCAACATTTTGGCGTTGAACAGAGCTTGAGCCTCCTACTTGAGCAGTAGAGCTTTCTAAACTGGAGGGTCAGCCTACGGAGCTCTCCAATAGGGGTCCTTGCAAAATTTGCATAGCCCTACCTGAGTGAGCGGAGGTGTAACCTGACCAGTTTAGGTGACTTCCCCACTGAAAGAGAACAGAGCTTTGCAAAAGTCACTGAAGAACCCCCTGCAGCCCACTGTGTCCATAACCTTTTCGTTTAAAAAGAAAATGTTAGAAAGCTGGCATAGGGCCCTCGTGAGGCTTATGAGGCCAATTTTGTTTGGTAAACAAGGTTAGCAAATTGCTGTGAAGCTGCCCTAACTCCAGTAATCAGCATCTTGGTAATGACAGTCACTCACTCTCTCTTTTGACAGGCCAGAAATAGCTATTTAACTGAATCTCCTATTGAACAACTGATTTCAGCAAATGCAAATGTAATTTAGGCCGCTATTAAGCCATTTCATAAGGTTGAAAGCACAGCATATGTGGGGGCAACTTAAGGGGGGGGAAGATGCAACCTGCTAGCATTTGCACTTTCAAACTTGGGGCTGTTTCACACATTCCTGCACAGAAATTGCTTCCATATGTGGAACTGTGTAATTCCCACATGTACATCTTAAGGGGAGGCAACACTGCATGCACATAAATAGGGGAGGCAACACTGCATGCACATATACTCACAGTGGGAAGTCACAATTGTCAAGTGAAAAAAACCATGAACACATGAAGCTCCCTTAAACTGAATCAGACCACTTATCTACCAAGTTCAACAGTGTCCACTCAGCCTGGCACCAGTTCTCCAGGGTCTTTCACGTCACTTACCAACTGATCCTTTCAACTGGAGATACAGGGATCAAACCTAGGACCTTCTGCATGCCAAGCAGATGCTCTATCATGGATCCACAGCTCCTTTCTAAACATTATGACCTATACATGGAAAATGCTTTTCTTCTTGCAAAGAAATGACTTCCATGATAGTCTCCATTGCAGTTGAGACTGAAACATGGCAAAAGGAGGGATAGCTGATAACATGACCTTTACCACTAAATGTTATATCTGCAGGTTAAAACTTGAAGGAGAACAAGGATGGGCTGCCCTAAGAACACAAAGAGATAGCTCCAAGGAAATTCCAAGGAACTAATTATCACTGCCCTCTAGGACCTTTCTGCTGGGAATTCCTATGAGTTCATTACCAACTGTATGAAAAGGTCTATTGTGATCAAAAAGGTGCAGTTGTCCCTACTGGATAGGTTCACAAATGAATGCCACAAACGCAGTACCATGCATAAACCAATAGTTGTACTGGCAGAGGCCCCAAGGCAGATAGATCTAAAAAATGAGAATGACCATTCACTCAACAACTTCTCCCCAAAAAGGAAAGGGTGATAACCAGTTCGGAAGTCTTTATTTCTTGTACAAGGGATAAATGTCACATTTTTGCAGCCATACAAGACTTACCAGCAACAACTAACAACAGCCCTTGTACTCACTGACGTACTAGGCTCATAACCTCCCAAGAACACCTTCCTCTTTGGTAAGTCTGAGGAGCTGAAACGCCTCCAAATGAAACTTACAAGACTGAGTCTGTAAGGCCTCATTGTGCATGAGTATTCACGCAGTTCAGTATCAGTATCACTGACAAGTATGCAGTGGAAAAGTAGAAATAAAATTTGTCTTGTAACTACACTCCGTGTACGTGTGTGTGCACAAATGAATGGTAAAACCAATTTAACAGATATTCAATATGAGATGAAAGGCCCTTTAGACAAGTCATGGGTAACACAATTTTAAAAATCAGGGAAAAAAGGTTTTCTAAACTTCCTTGTACGTTAAAAAAATCAATCCTTTTCCAGATATAATGCAACAAGAAAAAGGACTGAAAGATTTGTGTTTGGGGATCATTAAGGTCACTGAAAAGTTCTAATCAGGTTATGATTCAGTACATGTTTAAGCAATTGCTTGGCTGAACTCAAGGAAGGTCAATCTAAAGACCAAATACCTAGAAGGAAACTCAGACTGTTGTTGACTGCAAAACCTTAGGTTTCACGTCAAGGTTTGTAAGAGGTTATGCCTTTTCTGAGCAGTTCTGACAAACTATCAAAGGCTGATGGCTCTTTGTGCAGTAAGCTGAAATATTTCTTGGGCAAACATATATCGCTCTGCAATATAATTCTGGGAATGCTCTGAACACATGAGATTTATTGGCTGCATGTACACACTCACCACTCTGAAATGAAATTTTAAAATCCCTGTATTTAGGGTTACACAAAGCAATCCTCTACTCATGGTCAAGGAATATAGAAGCCAATAAATGTCTTTACAGCTGGTTAAATACTGAAAAAGGATAAGGCATCTGGTTATTGTAAAGGCAGCATTAAAGGCAAGCACTCCATCACTGTGAGCATTCTTATGACACAAAAGAACATTTTACTGCTCCTCTACTGTTACTTCTAGCTTTAGTGCTCTACAAATCTGAGATTTACCCCCCCCCCAAAAAAAAAACAACCAACAAAACAGGAATATGAAGTTTGCAAGAAATCAAGTGAACAAAACATTGATCTGAGGGAAGTCTTAAATCTGAAGATGTTTTTGCAGAGGACAAGTGTTCCAAAACAGGCTTATGAGCAATAAGAAGGCTCATGTCAACTCTCATTCTAACTTGGCCGTTAAAAATCTTAACTGTGCAACTTGTCAGTAGGATCCCAATGATGGTGTTTGCTAATGGGGAAAAATGCTGCTCCTGAGAGTCAAGGAAGAATACAAAGCGTGCATCTGAAATATGCAGCAGTAGAGATTTTTAAAAATTACCTTCTGTTAACAGGTAATTTAGTCAGGATCCAACCCTAAGTATATGCAACATAGAAATTAGTGCTATACTGTAGAACATATTTTAAGGGTCTACCTTTGGGAAGATCTGTCCCACAGAGCCAACACCAAAATGAATGCAGATTTAATAAATGTTCTTTGCTTCGAGGATACGTTTGGCTAGAGCTGATCAATGTGTATAATCATAGTCCTGTTGAATGGATTTTATTTCTGTATATAAATTTCTGCCTCCACGGGAAATTGCAATGACCTTTGGCTGATGTGATGAAATGTTTGGCTGGCTATAAGGTTTCTCCTGTAATGGTTCGGGGGGGGGGGCTCCTTTGACTGTTCCATTCTAAAATACTGAAAATTTAATCTCTTTGGGTTTTGTACGAGAACTTCAACTGAAAGCCAAATGTACAAAAATGAAATGTTAAAAATTTCCACAGCTATCCTTCAAAGGGATTTCAAAGAGCTGGCCAAAGCAATTACTATTTTGTCGCATGGGGTGTGTGTGTGTGTGTGTGTGTGTGTGCTTCCAGATGGAAGCTTGGCCACATTGATTCTATGCACTTGACCATCACAAGGCAGATGGAAGCTGACTATCCTATGCTCTTCACTGCTAGTCTAAACAGACAAGCAGCATTAATACAGGTGGCACAGTCAAATTGGAGAACCGTCAAATTAGAACTCTTGTGCTACTGAGTCCTTCTTTCCCAGTGCTGCAGTGTGGAATTCAAAGAAGGTAAAGACAACCAATGCAGAGCTTGACACGGGTCAATACAACCACCACCGGAGATGACTCCCTGACTTGATCACAGGCCCTTTCCATCTTATGCAGCTGACATCACATCCTTTCAAACACTAAGGAAGTAGTTTGTAACATCAAACTGTGACTAACATAAAATGGCTCCCATGGCCCACCCAGTGAGGTCTGCATCCAAGCTCTAAGTGGCCAGATGTCTCCTTTCATTCTATTAAGCAATCTGAAAAGCACAGCCTCTAGTGAAAACTTCTAAAACACACACAATTAGAGTTGGTTGGGGTTTTTGGAAAAAGTCAACTGAAACAGCAAACAGCTTTTCAGAATGTAAAAAGAAGTGGATTTAAAAACTCCTCTGCTGCAGAACTTCTCTGTACTGTGTATATTTTGAACTGTCAAATTGCTTCACTGGAGACATTATCTTCTGTAGACCCATCCAGGAGAACTGTGGAAAAAGGGAACTGCAATTTTGTTTCCTTGGCAATGGTAGTTTGACTATCTTTTGGTGCTGATAAGCGTCTAGGAAAATGTGGCTTCATTTCTAAGAACAAATATTATAGAAAACTGACAGAGAAGCAAGTTGAGAGTTGTTTTCATATGTTACGAAGTGGTAACTAATGCTTCCCCCCCTCTCTTTCTCTGTAATGCAGAGAGATTGGAGCATCACCAATAGCTTCTGGAGTTCAAGGATATCAGTCTTTAATGAAATCCTTAAGTCTTGCTTCTCTATCACAGAAAACAAGAGTAAAGTGCTTTTTTCCCATTTCAAATGTTGTGCAAATGAGATCCCCAAACAATAAGAATGTGCTGCCTCATTTTTGATGTACAATGAAAATCAGTGTTCTAAGAACCTGGGATGGATGTAATCAGCTTTTCTACCGATGAAAAGGGAGAAAGGCGGTCCCCCCTTTGACCACCCAAAAAGGTTATGCTGGAGATCAAAGGACCTGTAAGTCTACTAGCCATGAAGTCCATAGGAAGGAGGAGAATGTGATGAGACTGAGTGAAAAAGCCGGCTGAATCCAGCTCCATAAGCTTGATATTTGACTGTCACCATTCAATATTTGACTGTCACCAGTCAGCTGTAAATAATGTTCTCTGTTCTGTGTATATTTTGAACTGTCAAAGTGCTACACTGGAGACATTATGCAGGGAACTTTTCAAAGCCCTTCTTTTTGGCAATTGTGAACGTGTCCCCTAAATGGCATTTCAGGCTGAGGAAAGAGCCCTCTACTTTTTTCTCACCACAATATTTAGATTCCTACTCTGAGATGCAAACAAAGCTTGAGAGACTGAACTCAAACCAAGTTTATGAACCTGTGGCTTTGCTAACTCCACAAACCAAAGCACCACCCCTTCAAATGATCATCTCCACAAGGACAATGATCTTTCCTTCTTCTAAAACTTCAGCTTTTCTCTTCCTGTCAATTTACAATTGTGTGAACAAAAAATCAAATGTAAAGTGAAACTGGCATCCTTCACATGTCAACTTTGCACTCAGTGTTTTAACAGAACACTTTATAGTGCTGGTATTTTTAATGAGGCTGGGATATATTTTGTTAGTCTTTAAGGTACTACCGGACTCCTATTTTATTTGGGGTTGAATCCAGTGGAGGATTTTGGAAGATGGAGCAGGGCAATTTTCACTTATTTCTCCTTCCACTATAGACCTCAGATTGTTCAAGGGTTCCCTGTCCCTAGGGAACACATTGGGCTGCACCAGGAGGGAGAGGCAAGAAAGTCACATTCTGAAGATGGAATTCTTTTCTGTCAGCAGAAATTAACCCTGGATTCAAGCCATGGTTCATATGCAGTTGTCATTTGTGTGCATGTTTTTTTCTAAGTCTGCACCAGCATACCTTGTGTTCTCACATTTCTCTGTTCAACAGGAACTAACACAAACTTCAAGAACCTCCACCTGTAAGGATGATTCACATGCAGAAATCCATTCCCATCAGTCCTCTAAGCATGTCTACTTCTGAGGCTGAGAAGAGATGTCCCCATTGTGCATGAAATAAACTGTGCAAGAGTCTTGTGGAGGAAAGAAATGAGTGTAGTAATGGCTAGCAGAGGAACTTCTGCTGGGCAAGCTAGAGGACTGGGCTAGTAAACACTGTCAAGCCCGTCCTGCGCCCCTGCCGCCACCCCTCCTGTGTCTGTGGTGGGTCTAAGCAAAGAGGATCTGTTGTTCCTGGGAGCTGAGACTCGTTAAAGAAGAGGGGGAGTGTCGGGGCCTCAGGCAGGGGACAGGGTTAACGGCACCCCGTAAGTCCCTCTGCCTCCATGCGTCGGTACCTGGGTTTCTCAGCATCCCCACGGACTATCCTTCTCACTGTCTCCGCCTGGTTGTTTCGAGCACATTCCTCCTCCCCAGCCCCTTTGCCTTCCCTCTGCTTTATACCCGGCCCTGCTCCCAACACCTTCCGCTGTCCCTGCCTCTTTCCTCATCCTCCCAGCCCTGCCCCCTGTGATAAGCTCAAACGCTGTCCCAATGCCCAGGGTGGGGCCGGGACTGTGCTGCCGGCAGTTCTGTCAGCCTAGGGCTGCACTGCTAGCGCCAGCATGCAGATTATCCTGCACCCGCACGCCTGTTGTCAGCCTCTCCTTGGAGGTGTCAGCTTCTCCCGCAGCTCCCCAGGGCCCTCTGCTCTATGCTTAGGCTCGCCTAGATTGCCACGCCTCGCTGGCAGTGCTGGGGGTTGGTGCTGCGTGGCTCTCTCATGGGCTACGACATCCTGGTTAGGCCTTCTGACTCGGCGTGGGTGCTGCCCAATCCGGGGGTCTTCTGGGTAAGTTGGCGAACGTTGGCACCCCTGAGGGGTGTGGGCTACATCCCGGAGCTGCAGAACTGGGACAACACACACTATCTACAAATTGCATGAGATTACTTCTATTCCTTTCTCAACAAACAAGAGAGCTATTTAGAACAGGAGACAAACAACTGGTACTATGCAGCTATCAGTTGCCTTCACCCCACTGACTGCCACCAATCTTTTAAAATTACTTAAGGAGCAAAACATGATTTAATTAAGAATTTTATTCCTTAAAAATAAACCCTGTACATAAAGGGTACAGTGGTAAGTGTTGGGACATTAGTGACCCAATACACATGGACTTTCACACACTAAAAACAAGATGTTTGGTAACTGAGCAAAGCAAAAAAACTCTTGTTCCAAGGGGGAATTGTGAGGATGATTTTCAGTTAGTTTTAAAAGCAAAATGGAATGAAGGAATCTAAATTCCAAAGTTTCACCACATCAAAACAGAGCAAGGGATTACATATATACTTGGCATGGTGCTTACATCACTGTTTCAATGGTTTAGATCGTTGACCTCATGGCAATTATCTCATCCCACTGAATGAGAATACGGGCATGCGGTCAGTTTGGGTGCAGTCATGTAAGAGACCCTGTAATGCTGCCAGCTCACCCTAAAATTATCACTTCTTCGTCACATGATGGGGGCAGGAGGCAGCCTAGAACTGTTGTCAACAAAACTGGGATGCCTCAGCCCTTTCTAAAGGATTTGGCCTCTGAGTTCTATTCACCAAAGACTCTACTCACCCCCACTGTGGGTGAGGTGAGGGCACTGGAACCAATGATGTGTGAGCATTGCTAAGTTACCAACATCAGGATCTAACTGTGGAGTCTACATAGACAACTGACTAAATAACAATGAGCTCATCATGACTTCACTTTAGGATGCTGATTGTCTTCAACCTATGGAGTCTACAAATCTGGTTTCACAGCCAAAGTAAAGAAACAACCAGGACACCCCCACACCTAACTAATTATCAGGTCTCCCATCTGTGATAGGACCAAGCATTCTGTCAGCAAGCTGCCATAAGATGCTGTATTCATATTCTGTGTTACTTTGCACCCTGCCCATCCCCCGTGTATTTTCCTGTGTAGGTGTTTACTATCTTTTGCTGCTACATCTGCGGAACTGCTCAAGGTCAACCAGCTGGAGGTGGGATGGAGTGATGGCATTGCTTGGCTTATTATGTATATCATGCCTGTGAACTGAACTGGTGTTTATGTTACAGAACCGTTGTGTTCCCAAGGAATTGGGCGCTCGTTTTATCTGTCTTCCCGCCAGCGGGAAGTGGGCTCATTGGTCCTCACCTGGTTCAAAGTTCCTTTATTATGTTCCCTTAGGGGGCTTGTAGTTATTCCTAACAATGCTTGTGTTCTGATCTATCATCGCTTTATAATAAACTCTACTTTGTTCTTCAAACGTGGATTTATTTGAATGCATGGGGAATCGGACACATTCTTGGAGTTGTATCATTCCAGCTTAATTTAGAGGGCAGCACTTTAGTTAAGAGCATGAAAGTCCAACTGGTTTCCTGATGCTCAACTACAATAAACTTTATCCAGCTCATAATTAGTGTTGCAGAGTTTTTAACAGTAGATGTTTTAAATGAAATGTTTCCATTAACTATTTTCTATTCACAGATGTTAGGGGTTTCACCAACCCCTTCCCAACCAACCATTAATTTCTGATTATCATCAGTTTTAGGTATGGGTGTACATTTGGCTATACCCAAGCTGAAAAAATAGCTGGAAAATACCTTATCAGTATTTTCCAGCTATTCTTTCAGCTGAATATACATTTGAGTACCTTTTCGGCTATCCAAAACAGCAAAGCCCCCCAAATCACAAAAATATTTGGGATTTTTTTTGGGACCGCCAGACAGATAAAGTTAAAGGGCTTTTAAAGGGCTCTTTAAACACCTTCCAGGTGAACTTGTGGCTTGGAGAAGGTGTTTAAAGGGACCGTGATCCCTTTAAACACCTTTCTCCCCTTCATTGGGGGCCCATAGAATTGGACCTCTTGGTCCAATCTTTTTGAAACTTGGGGGGGGGGGTGTTGAGGAGAGACACCAGCAGCTATGCTGCAAATTTGGTGCCTCTATCTAAAAAAACCCAGCCCCCTCCCCAGCCCCCCAGTTTGATTCTCCATTATACCCTATGGGGACCATTAGCTATAATGGTCCCCATAGAGTACAATGGAGCCTTAAAAAGTCAGGATTTCTGAAAAATCCTGAATCCAAATATAATACCAGTATTGGGATTCAGGAATATCAGAAAACACCAATATTTTTCAGGTTCAATTTATACCCCCCCAAAAATTTTTTTTCGCACACCCTAGTTTTAGGAGCACCTGGGAAATAAACCTGGGAAAGTGTAAGGCCAGCTGGGATGAATGGCAGCCTTCAACGTCTGTGTCTTCTCACTTGGACACAAATCAGGTTTCCATAATGATGAAACTACACAGCAAAGAGCTGACACAGTCCTAGTAAAGGTACATCAACTAGCCTGCTAACAAAGAGTCTCACTGCAACAGGAAGAAAAACTTAAAGGCATGTTTAGTCACTCATTTCCCATTACCCCCACCACCACCCTCTGCATGTAACCTGGTACTTCCCTTTGTCATGACAAAAGTATGCTTGATACATGGATAGCTGGACACAGCTCTGTCATTCAATCCTCTCAAAATCTTGCACAAGCTAAGGCAGCAAATGGAATGAGTAACATGCAGTGCAACCCTAAGCAGAATTATTAGCTTCTAAGGCCCACTGACTTAAATAAGACTTAGAAGGGTGCAAATTTTGTGGCCGTTGTTTTAGTTTTTCACTAAGAGTAATTAAAAGGCATAAAATAATATAGTTAAGATACATGAGAAACAGCTTGGGATACATTTAAAAAATCTCTTTATTAATTATGTATTATTTGGGCACGAGTTCAAGGAGAAGGAATAAAATAGTTTCTTAAGCTACCACTGGTAATGACGAAGGAAATTCTTTTTGTTCTTAACACTTATAATGTAAGCAGACATTGCCAGTGGTATGGTGTATTAGAGAATGTATTAATTTGTATAGCACTTTAAAATGTATGATTTGTGTTGCAATCATGTTATTTGGAAAATAATAAAATATTAAAAAAAAAGAAGGGTGCAACTCTGCTCAGGATTGCACTGTTAAAGCACTTAAAAAAAATAAGAGGCTATGATTCAGCCTTTATATATGGAAGCAGTGTAGTGCACATGCTGCATACCAATGCAACAGCCCCATTGCTAAATCAGCCCAGAGGGAGAATGAGGCTCATAGGGCTTCCAATTGTCGACTCATGTTCTCTGTAGGCACAGTCCTTATAGGCTGCATATAGGAATGGATTACAGATGCATGTAGAATGTCTGTACTTTGCCCACTGTGTGCCTAAACACGGGGTGGATTATGCTTGCACGCATTCCCCATCCACTACAGTGACAACTGCACCAACTACACTACACTTTGAAAAATATTTGTATTGTCTGTACATGGTCTACAAGGTTAGTGCTCAGAAGGTCACTAATTATGTAGAGCGACAATTCAAAAGGCTCTGATACAAGATCCAATAAGTTTCTCCCCTTGATTGGCACTGGGGGCAGCAAGAAACTTCCTCCACTCAGCAGCAGCACCAGCAGCAAAATAAGAAGGTGTGATCTATATTCCGCCCTTCACGCAGAGTCTCAGAGTGGCTTACAATCTCCTTTCCTTCCTCTTCCCACAACAGACACCCTGGGAGGTAGGTGGGGCTGAGAGAGCTCTGAAAGAACTGCTCTTGAGTGAACAGCTCTGAGAGAACTGTGACTGACCCAAGGTCACCCAGCTGGCTGCATGTGGGGAATCAAACCCGGTTCTCCAGATCAGACTCCACTGCTCTTAACCATTACACCAAACTGGCAGGAAAACTCACTAAACATCTGAAAATAATCGTTCAACCTAACCCCTCTCACAGAGTAGTGGTGATAACAGAAGAAACCATACACACATTGAGTTCCACGGAGAAAGGAGGGCATGAAAAAGGCCACAAGATTATTTTAAAAGCAAGATTTCAAGTTGCAGAGAACTCTTCTGCCTAAATAAGAGCTCTGTGTAAGTGAATAGCCTACCCCCACAGCCAGTTCAGTACAAAAGACATCACCTGAACTATTTTATTTTATCTCAATTGAGTAAGGACGTCACACGGGGCTTCTGGCACTGCATGAAGCTGTGACTTACTGTTTCCAAATTGTAAAAAGGCTGAAAGCAATCAACAAGTGGAAAGAAATCTGTTGTTTTTCCTGATCTCCAGCAGTTCTCTTGACTCATATCAATATGATCACTGTACTATTGAAGCTGACAGGTATTAGCAAGAAAATGAGACTATGGAAAGCCATTGGATCGTGCCTGATTTGATATGCCTTTTCTTCTGTTGGGTGGGAAAGCACAGTGTAGTGCTGCTCAGCATTGTTCGACAGCAAGCCACCCATCTGAAAACAATTTCAAAAAGAATACCTGCCCTTTGTTTTCCACATTAGGAAATAATGGTACAGATTTCCATGCCACAGCTTCCTACCTTTATTCCAGGCAACTATAAATATTCACTGTAAACAAGAAGTGGGCAAAATTTAGTAATGATTATTCAGGGAAGCCCCACTCCAGCCCTCTCATCAATTTAAAAACTTTTCCTGTTGCCTTGAATCATGATACAGAAAAAAAGTGTAAAAGATTTCAGCAGCAGGAAAAAACAAAAATAAAACAGGAGTCTTCCTTTGCCAGCATTGCATATGCAGAATTCGCTCTTCCCTTCTCTGCACCCAAAATACTTTTGCATATCCTGCCCACAGTGTGGGAACTCTCCCGCAGCTGCAACTCTGCTACCTCCAGGACCTCACTCACAGTACTGAGTTTTGACAATTGACATCACCCTAAAAGGCATACAAGGTAGCAGAAAGTACAGATGCACAGCAGCTTTTCATTGACACCTGAATGTTCAGGCACCTTCTAGAGTACACACTGAGGATCTTTACACAATTTTTATTTTCCATTCTGCAGGGGAAGGGTTGGCAGGTCCTCTTCGCTCCGCAGCGGGGGGTGGGAGGGATGGGGGTCAGAGGGAGGGATGGGGCAACGTCACCATGTGTGCTGTCCCCAGCGTGATGACGTCACGTGGAAGTGATGTCATCACGCTGGGGATGCTGCACAACAATGCTCTAGTATTTTGGCCAAACTCTATGGTTACATAGAGTTTTGCCCAAAATACTAGACCGTCACCACGTGGCATCCCCAGCATGATGACGTCACTTCCACATGGCATCATCACACTGGGGATATTGTGGTAGGTGTTGGGGAGGGGCTTCGCCCAGGCCAGCTGCTCGCTGGCAGATTAGAGCCCACCAAATTGGAAGATCCCTCACTCCCACCTGGGGGCTAGCCACCCTATGCAGGGGTTTCCTCCTTGGAACACCTCTGATTTTTTTTGTCCCAGTCACCTCTCACCTCTGCCTCTAATACTGCAATCCTGTGCAGAGTGGCTCCAGTTTAAGCTCATTGAACAGCCTTGACCTAAAGCAAATTTGCATAGGACCGCAGCGCTGTCAGCCTCCTGCCTCCAAATGTGCCCTTGGCAATGGATTTCAGTTGTACATCTAGAAGGGGCCATGCTCATTTGGATCTGCATGGGACTAGAAATTCCAGCCTGACAGCCTTTTATTTCCTTTCCCCTCACTTGCTCAGAGTCCCATCATCTCCATTGCTAGCTCTCGTCAGCGCCATTTTTAAAGCCTTAACTGAAAGTGACAGCTAGCAGGGAAATAACGGGAGAATCAACTTCCTTCTGTTTGCATTACCCTCCTGAATTCTCTCAAGGAGCAAAATACCTCCAGGGACACAGCTAAATGGTTTTTCAACTGGGAAAATAAATAGGGGGGCAAACTCAACTCAAGAGAAAGCAAATAGATCCAACCCTTCTCTTGATAGGCCTAACTGGAGTTCCTTCCTTTCCCGCAAAAGCAGAACAGGTTGTAAATGCAACAATTCATATTTATTTATTTATTTCTTATATTTATACCCTGCCCATCCTGCGAGCAGGCTCAGGGCGGCTAACAAAGCGGTACAATGTACCTAATTGGCATACCCATAAAAGTCTTAAAACTATATAAAACCACATAAAACATACTCATTCAAAACATAAATTAACAATTAACAGTAAAGTGCATACAGTACTGAAGATTAGATGGCGTGCTTCCAGATCTCAATCCGCGTTATTCATCTAATCATCATCCCTCGTGCCGATGAGCTTAGCGATATATCTGGGCCAGGCCTAGGATCCAAACATTCACTAGGATCATTGGTGGTAACAGCAGTGGCGGCTCCTATTGAAAGGCCTGGCGGAAGAGCTCCGTCTTACAGGCCCTGCAGAATTGTAGAAGGTCCCACAGGGCCCTGATCTCCTCTGGGAGCTCGTTCCACCAGTAAGGAGCCGCCACAGAAAAGGCTCTGGTCCTGGTACTGGTGAGCCTTGCATCCTTGGGGCCCGGAATAGTCAATTGATGTTGGGCCCCAGGCCGTAGTGCTCTCTGGGGTATATATGGGGAAAGGCGGTCCCTCAGGTAGGTCGGTCCCTGGTCATGTAGGGCTTTAAAGGTAAGCACCAGCACCTTGAAATGAATCCGGTATGCTATAGGCAGCCAGTGCAGTAACCTAAGCGCTGGCTGGATGTGCTCCCACCGTGGGAGGTCCATCAACAGCCTGGCCGCGGTGCTTTGCACTAGCTGCAGCTTCTGAATTTGAGACAAGGGCAGCCCCATGTAGAGAGCATTGCAGTAGTCAAGTCGCGAGGTGACCATCGCATGGATCACCATCGCCAGGTCATGCCGGTCAAGGAAGGGAACCAACTACCGAACCAGACGAAGATGATAAAAGGCCGATTTAGCAGTGGCCGCTACCTGGGGCTCCATTGTCAGGGAGGCATCCAAAAAAAAGATCTGGAATCCGACTGGCCACCCAACATCAGATAGAGCTGGGTGTCATCAGCGTACTGATGGCAACCCAACCCATACCTCTGAGCCACCTGGGCGAGGGGGCACATAAAGATATTAAACAACATCGGGGACAGTACTGCGCCCTGGGGTACGCCACACTCAAGAGGGCCGCAGGATTTAAACGACCTCATGACCTAATAGACAAAGGGGCAATGCGAGACAAACTTTATTTTGATCAGAAAATAGGGAAACAGATACCCTGGTTTCAATATTTACAGTTAAAAAGCCTCATCGATCATCTCACTGACTTAGGCACATTCCGGAGAGAACTGACGAGCTTGGAGAAAATCATTAAACTGTATCCCATGCATCCAAAAGGCACGCTATCAAAAATATATAATGCGATCATTTTGGAAGAAGGCCATCCGAAGCTCAAATATCAACTTCAATGGGATGAAGATCTGTCAGTTTGTTGGAACGATGCAGATTGGGGTAGTGTGTGGTCCTCCCCAGCCAATCAATCTAACATCTTCAATATTCGGCTACAATTTTTTAAACTTTACTCCAGATGGTATTTTACCCCGCACAAATTACGGAAAATAAACCGAAATAATGATCCGCGCTGTTGGAAGGGGTGTGGGAAGATTGGTACCTGCCTACATTGTTGGTGGGAATGTCCTAAACTCAGCAAATTCTGGGAAGAGATCCGAAAAGTGATCACGAAAATAACCTCACTTAATCTCAATTTCAAACCTGAAGTATTTCTACTAAACCACTGGAATTCCGACATAGATGCAAGAAATAAGGAAATACTTGCTTTACTCCTTGCAACAGCACGCCTGACTATAGCTTCGTGTTGGAAATCTCCGTCACCTCCAACGTAAACTGCCTGGTATGAAAAAGTGTGGGAGCAATTCGTGATGGCAAAGATCACTGATAAGATACATAGAGCCCAAACCTCACAGTCTTCCTATTCCAAATTTGAATCTACCTGGTTCCCAATTTTTTCTTATCTTACTACATGTGATATTACCTACTAACATTCATTTTCATAAGTGGGTCTTGATGTGAACATTATTATTATGCTCGATGGGTGAAGTCCTCATTCCTTTATTTATACAGTCTAATGACCTGGAGTATTATAGAGGATCTCTCTGTGGGAATGTTGAGTTATTTCTGATGTAGTCTGTTTATGTCACTGGAGTGCATCTGTTTGTTTATGTATTTTTACGGTTAGTAACTATTTGGCAAAAGTTATTTTGAAAAATAATAATAAAAATATATTATTTTTAAAAACATACGTAAAAAAAAAGAGGGCGTCTCCCGGACTGCTGTTCCCCAAGCACCACCCTTTGTTCCCGACCTTGGAGAAACGAGCA
>NW_015174925.1:147033-152158 GCF_001447785.1 Gekko japonicus
GCCTTGGCTCCGTCCAATAGGCTCTGCCGCGACGGGAGATGATGTCATCCACACCTTCTGCTGCTCGCGCCGGCCGCTTTCTGTTGGAACGCCGCAGGCCACCAGAGATCGCTCCACTGGCTCTCGATGTTCCGCCGCGCCACCTCGTCTCTGCCGCCAGGATCCGCCGTCACTGCCGCCGTCGCCACCATTGTTGTTGTTCCTTCGCTGCTGCCGCCACCGCACACCACACTCCTCGGACGAGGGGGGTGCCCCTACCCTACTAAGGGTAGGTTCCCATTCATCTACTCGCCCTTTAACGGGCTTTTGAACCGCTGGGTGGGCGGGATCTGTCAACTTCCTCAAGACTGAGCAGGTCAAAATGATCCAAAACCGACACAGACGTGCAAGGGGCCTCGAGTTCACTCACTGTTTCAAGCGTGGCGGGGAGGTCACAGCGAAGTGTCAAGACTTTATCCACAAAATAGCTCGCAAAGACCTCACAGCCAATCTCCAATTCCCTCTCTTTTGGGCTGCCCTGAGGCAGAACTGTTATAGATCGACTTGTTCTAAATAATTGGACTAGGCGTGAGCTAGCGGACGCAATCTCCTCTGCAAAGAACGTCCTCTTTGCAGCCTTGACTGCCATCTCATAGGATCTCATAAACGTCCTATAGGATGCTCTTGTGGCTCCGTCGTGAACTCGTCGCCACCGTCTCTCCAACCGTCTTAACTCCCGCTTCACACTCCTCAGCTCCTGAGTATACCATGGAGCGAGTTTGGCACTGGAGCACAGAGGGCGCCGGGGAGCGATCTCGTCGATGGCAGTAGAGAGTCGGCTACACCAATCCTCAACCAACTCATCTAATGAGCCGCCGGGGGGCATTGGATCCTGCAGAACCCTCTGAAGCCGCAATGGGTCCATTAGGCTATGCGGGCAAGCTAAAATGCGCTCGCCGCCTAAACAGGGTCAGGGTGGAACATTCAGACAGGTCTTCAGGGCATGGTGGTCCGACCATGGTACTGCCAAGGCAGTAATCCGGTCCACTGTAACCCCAGCCGCAAAGACCAAATCGAGCGTGTGACCGGCCCGGTGAGTGGGAGTCGTTATAAATTGGGAGAGTCCCAGTGCTGCCATGGCCGACACCAGGTCCGCAGCCTGTTTGGAGGTCGTGTCATCAGCATGGGCATTGAAGTCACCCAAGACTATTAGCCTAGGGTGCTCCAGCGCCCAGCCTGATACGGCCTCCAACAGGGACGGTAAGCTATTGGCTGGCATGTTAGGCGGTCGGTACACTAGCCAAATCGCCACACTCTCCCCGGCTTCCCATACTAGGCCGACACACTCCATGCCCGAGATCACGACTTCAGCATGGAGAGTTACGACCAAGCTGCAAGGGATGCAAGCCACTGGTGGTTTGCTTCTGCTAACTGCCCCTCTTATAATGTTTCCACCTCAAACCATTTTGCAGTTTTATCAACCATCTCTGAGGCCTCCCAGAATAATACTCTGCTTGTAGATCAATGTAGAGACTCAGCCCCCTTTATTACAGGAAGATGCAGAAAATGCCACATTTGTTGACAACACACCAAGAGATCTTTCTTTCCTAACTGCTAAAACAGTGGGAAGTATTTTTGAACAGCCTCATAAGGTTTGTCTGAACATCCAACAATTTAATAGATATACCCCTTTTTGGAATGATAAATTCCATGCTGAGCAGCACCTGAGAAATTTGTTTTCCCACTGAATTAGGTCTTCTGAGTTGAAATCAGTTGAGCTCCTTAATCGTTCTTGCCAGGCTCATAGAGTATCAGCCGTCCCCTTATTATTAATCCAATGGAAAGACTTCCTAAATTCAAAGGGAATTTTCCCAACACGGGTTTTTATGAATGCAAAACAATCTCCTCTTTTTAACTGGAAACTCCATGCCACTTCAATGTTACAACAGAAGACAAGCACCTGAAGGGAGGACCAGCTAGCATTTCACACCATGAGCTAATTGGTCAGGATGACGCTCCTGTTTGCCTGGAGACCAATGCTGAAAACAACATAGTGCAGGGGCATCAAACTTATGGCCCGCGGGCCAGATCCGGCCCCTGCAGGACTCTTATCCAGCCTGTGAGCAAGTGGCTGTCTGCTGCTTCCTGTTCCTGTTTCCTTCATCACAGCTGCTTTTGGCCAGTCTCTCCTATTTCCTGCTTTGCAGAGGAGATAAAGAAATCCAGGCCTCCCTTCCCTTGACTGGCTAAAGGCTCCTCCCTCTCCCCCTGTGGGGGGGGGAAAGGAAAGAGGGAGGGGGAATGGAGTCTCGTGGCTCTTTTATGACTAACAACCTTTTATTCCAGGTATAAGTTTGTGTGTGTGTGCAGACTTCTTCAGAGAGAGAGAGAGCGCCACGGCATTTGGAGAGATTTCCTTTTCCATTTCTAACAGATGGGGGGTGAGAAACCTAAGAGCACAGCTTGCATTCTTTATTACTGGCAACAAGAGTCCAGTAGCACCTTAACAACTAACAAAATTTGTGGCCGGGCATGAGCTTTTATGAGTCACTGCTCACTACTTCTTCTTCTTCTTTTTTTTAAATATATTTTTATTGAGTTTTGCCATTATACATCTAAATTTTACATATATACATAGTAGGTAACAAAAAATACACCCAAAATTTCTAAATATCACTTTCTTTCCCAACAACACAGAAAAGTCTTACCCTTTGGTTAGCTTACAAGTAAGAAGAAAAAAGAGAAAAAATATTCTCTTATGTTTATTTAAACTCCTATCCTATCTGGATTAGAGAATATTTCAATTATCTTTAACCTTTTTTTTTTAAATCTTCAAATCCTACTAGTGTTGTATAACCTTATTCTAGCTTCTCAAGCCATTTACCTTCTTTATTCAACTCCCAACCTCCCTCTTGCATCCTGTTGGTTTAGTTTTTTATTTTTTATTTTATTGTACCTAAATAAATGCATAGAAACACCATAGCAAGAAGCACCTAATTTTTCCCATTTTCCTACTTTCCATATATCCTTCTTTTAGCAATACACATCTGTTTCTTAATACAAAAACAGACCTTCTAACATCTCTTCACAGCCTTTCCTTTTACATCACCCTCCTTTATTTTTTACTTTTCTTTTAAACATTTTCCTACAGTGGCTTGTCCATCTTTTAGTATATGACTGTAAGTTCTTTGGACTAGTAACTCTCTCTTACAGGTCCAGCTCGAGGCCTTACATTCCTTCAGTTCTCTTTAAATTATTACTGCATTCATTATCTTATTAATACCCCAATTAATTGGTTTACAACCTACTTATTCAAAATACATCCAATTTCAATAACTATTACTTAGCATTTGTACCATTTAATTTACCCCTTACAAATTTATAATTTAATCGCCACACTCATTCTTCCAAGCATACAAAATTCATCTTTCCACCTTCCATTTCTACCTCCTCCTAATTAATTATCCATCACCTCACATTCCAAATACTTTACTAGTTACTCCCAATTCTCATTTATGTCTCAATTAATTAATTTTCCCCTACCAATCAACCCTTTCATTCATACTTCTACCAAGTTCATTAATTGCCCCAAACATTCACATCACATTATATAAATTTCTTTTCCCCTTTAATAAATTGACATTTTGGTGTTCATTCTCATTCTTGTAATCATATTATCCACCATATGCATAACTTTAACCCTATAACGTCATTACAAATGAAAATATAGATTTACAGTATTTTTCAAGAGCTTTTTTCCAAACACACCCACATTCCCCGTCTTAAACACTCATTCTTCCAATCAAACCCTATAAATTTACTAGGAAAGCAAATAGCAATACTAGTAAGTAACTCTAACTACCACCACTGCCAAAGAAAATTCACTTTTAAAATAATTATGTTGGGTCTTTTTCCAAATAATCCTGCATCTAACAAACACCAAACTTTATGGTTTTGTACAATTTATTTTTCTCTTTCCTCCTCCATCTTCTGTTCTTCTGTCTCAAACCTTCTACTACTTCTGTGGTCTTTGCACAACCTTAGAATTCCTAAACTTTCTTTTCTATATCTCCATCTTTCCTCTTTCCAAACTTTACAACCTTCTTTCTCCTTCTTCTGCCTCTTTCTATGTCTTTCAATCCTTCCCTCTCTCTTACTTCTAGGCTTTTGTCTCCATTTCTTCCCTTTTAACAGTCCTTTCAACAGTCTGTTTACATCTCTAGCCACTTGGTTATTAAGTCTCTCTCTTTTTCTTCCATAGGGTAAGCTGTCTGTAGTTTGTACGGTTTCTGGTTGTTCTACTGTGAAAATGTCCCTTTCTTCGTGTTGATCTTCCTCGGGAATCTCTTTGGGCAAATTTTGTCCCTGATTTTCTCTTCCTCCCACTCCATTCTCCGTGCCTCCAAATTTTTCTAGTATTTCTCTGCATGCCTCCTTGCGGCATCTCTGAACAGCCTCTTGGACAGCCTCTTGGATTGTTTCTCTTAGGGCTTTCAAAAAATCTTCCATCTTTATTTAACAGTCTATGCCCCTTTCTTCTCTGCCAAAGTCTGAACCAACCCGATGCAATGCCTCTCCTCTTCCCCTCAGAACAATAGAGCAACTTACAATTTGTCCGTTTCTTTTCCCGGCTGCTCTTTCTTCCATGAAGGACGAATTTCTTTTTATAAGGAGAGGTAAGAGAGCCAGTTTGGTGTAGTGGTTAAGTGTGCGGACTCTAATCTGGGAGAACCGGGTTTGATTCCCCACTCCTCCACTTGCACCTGCTGATGTGACCTTGGGTCAGTCACAAGCTCTGGCACAGCTGTCCTTGAAAAAGAGCAGTTTGTGTCAGAGTTCTCTCAGCCCCACCCACCTCACAGGGTGTCTGTTGTGGGGAGGGGAAGGGAAAGGAGTTTGTAAGCCACTCTGAGACTCCAAGTGAAGGGCGGGGTATAAATCCAATCTCTTCTTCTTCTTCTAATTTCTCTTTCTCTTTTTAGCTTCTTTTCTGTGCTCCTGGGTAGCTGCCAATTGTTACCAATTGTAATCCTTTAGATGTGGAGATAAAAGCAACGGATGGCCGCGTTTGGTAGAACATGGCTGGTGGCCATGTTCCTCCTTTCGATTGCCTCGGCGTCGGGGCTGGAACTGGACACCCCCCACC
>NW_015174925.1:152603-167056 GCF_001447785.1 Gekko japonicus
CTGCCGAAGGCGGGGGCCCCAGAACGAACGCCCCCTACTCCAGCTCCCACCACCAGGTCACTGGCCGGGCTCCCCTGACAAGCAGGGGGCTCGGCCGAGGCAAAAGTGGTGTGGGCGGGGGCGGAGCTCAGCACGCTCCCACCCGCCCGTCAACGCGCCGTACCGGAAGTTGCTCGAGTCACTCCTCACTTCTTCAGATACTAGAAAGTGAGTCCATCTGTCCTTATATATTAGAGAGTGAAGTGATTTCAGACAGCAAATAACAATAGCAGGCATGGGTAATGAGAGAAGAAACCTAGGTCTCAATTCAGTCCAGGAACATGCATTGTCTTGAGGTTCATTATCAGTTGCAATTCAGCAGTCTCTCTTTCTAATCTCCCTTTCAAATTCCTTTGTAAGATAATTGCTAATCTTAGGTCAGTAACTGAATGTCATGGAAGGTTAAAATGTCCCTCCACTAGTTCTTTAATATTGTGGTTTCTAATAGCAATAGAAAAAGTAAAAGTCCAGTAGCACCTAAAAGACTAACAAAATTTATGGTAGGGTATGTGCTTTCATGAGTCATTGCTCATTTCTTCAGACATTTCCATTTATTCTTTGCATCCTCCTGGACTGGATCCTCCTGTACCAAACCGAGACCTATGTTTCCTGTCTCATTACCAGTGCTGATCTCTCCATGCCTACTATCCCACTGCATATCACACCTAATCCAATCACACCTGCTATTGCCATTTGCATTTGAAATCATCTTTATAAAGTACCTCTTATTACATTTTATGGCACACATGGCCCAGCCCAACAAAATGACATTTATGTCAGAACTGGCATCATGAGTGCCACAGGAGGTGGCGGTGGCTACAAGCATGGATGGCTTCAAAAGGGAATTAGATAAGCATATGGAGCAGAGGTCCATCAGTGGCTATTAGCCACAAGGTATGGATAGGGGCTCTGGGGTAAGTGATGCTCTGTCTTCTTGGTGCTTGGGGGGGTCAACAGTGGGAGGGCTTCTAATGTCCTGGACCCACTGGTGGACCTCCTGATGGCACCTAGTATTTCTGGCCACTGTGTGACACAGAGTGTTGGACTGGATGGGCCTTTGGCCTGATCCAACATTGGCATCTCTTATGTTCTTATGACAAATGAGTACAACACCTCTGATGTAGAGAGCTCTTCTTTTAATGATACTCTGGAGGAAGACTTAAGTTCTTATGTTGCTTTCTCAGCTTCAGAGCAGACAGCAATCACTGATAGTTTGGATCAACTGAGATCTAGACTTCTGGTAATTAAGAAGGGTTGCTCAGCATTAACGGCCCAGATCTCCCTTTCCCAAAAGGTGGGTGCTGAAGTGGTTTTTGGTAAAGCCAGCTCTAGCCCAAACTTCCTCTGGCTTATTCAACCCTCCAGAGGTACCTTCTGAAGACAAAGTGCTTCCCCCATCCAATGAATGTATTTATATTCATCCCGCTAATGCAGGTGAGGGAAATGAGGTAATACCCAAGTGCTGCACTGAGGATTTTGAATTGGGAGCAACAGGGACTTTGACACAGAATGTAGTGGATAACTCCCCCAACCCCACATAAAGTGTCTTCCCTCAAAAATGGATGTATTTTTGTAGACTCAGAGTGTCAAATTCTATTTGGATAGAATTGGTTCAATTGACAACTACAATGATTGTCCTGGAACCTTGTAGGGGGGGAACAGGTGTCCAGGAGTGCTTCCTCACTGACCATGTTGTGTCCTGCTGGCTGGGATATTCTTGTAAAATGGGAAGTGATTAGTTCCATGAAGGGTGACGAGATACGGAAATGCTCGGACCCCTTCTAATCTCCATCCCGTCCCAAGGAATGACAGTGTGCAGGCCCAGTTAATTCCCTTCTCTTCTACTGTGATGCTGTGTAATGCCAGGTCAGTAAGAAATAAGACCACAATTCTCCAGGAGACTATCTTGGAGAGATGCCTTGACTTGGCATGCTTGACTGAGACCTGGGTGGGTGAGGTAGTTCCCCCAGGATACTCAATCCTCCATCAACACCTGAGGGATTGGGGGGGGGCTCAGAGTGGTAATATTCACCCAGGCCTGTTTTCCCTTCCAGAGGATCCCTGCACCAAACATCACTGCCCTTGAATGTGTTGGCCTGGCTTGGGGTGTCATGGAGAGGTTGGGAGCCCTGCTGGTGTACCAGTCACCCAGCTCACCAGCAGACTCCCTTCTGAGGCTATCAGAGGCAATAGCTGAATGGACACTACATTTCCCTGGACTGTTGATCTTGGGGGACTTTAACGACCATGCAGAGACTTACTTACGTGGTGCAGCCTCAGACTTCATGGCTGCTATGACAACATTCGGACTCTCCCAGGTTGTATCAACCCCCACACGTTAAACAGGACGTATGCTAGATTTTATCTTTTGCACAAGGCTTGATCTAAATAGTGCAATTGGTTGTGAACCACTGCCATGGTCAGGCCACATCCTTGTAAGGGTTGGTTTGGGGATGGCCATTCCCCCCTACAGGGGCAATGAATGCTTGCTCGCGGAGACTAACAGACCCTGATGGTTTCCAAAACGCTGTCAGATTTATCTGGACCTGCCAGAAGTTCCCTCAATGAGCTGACTGAGATTTGGAACAGAGGTCTTCAGGAAGCTATCAATCGGATTGATCCCCTGCACCCTCATGTCTCTGAGGCTCCTTGGTATAATGAGAGTCTAAGAGATTTTAAGACGTTCAGATGGCTAGAGCAGAATTGGCAATAAACACAGGATGGAGCTGTGAGAACACACTACAGAGCCCAACTGAAGGCCTATGAGGTGTCAGTGAAAGTGGCGAAAAGATTATTTTGTCGCCTCCATTGCATCCACTAGCTGGCAACCAGCTCAGTTATTCAGATTGGTTTAACAACTGACCACCTCTTTGGCTGCTGAATTTGATAACAGTAGTGGGATGGGGGCTCCGCTTGCAGTCTGGTTCTTTTTTGGACTCCTTCAGCCTTGCGGATCTTGACAGGATCCTGACAGCTGTGAAGCCAACTACCTGCTCCTTGGATCCTTGTCCCTCGTGGCTGGTAAAATCATGCCACGAAGTGGTAAGTGGCCCTTTGAGACAGATTATTAATTTGTCTCTCTCACAGTACTGTTTCCCCAGCCCTCTTAAGGAAGCAATTGTTAGACCTT
Organism: Gekko japonicus; assembly: GCF_001447785.1. Classification (NCBI taxonomy): domain Eukaryota; kingdom Metazoa; phylum Chordata; class Lepidosauria; order Squamata; family Gekkonidae; genus Gekko; species Gekko japonicus. The sequence goes on from NW_015174925.1 coordinate 155,773, forward strand.
TGCTAAAGAAACCCTCCTTAAATAAAAAGGAGCTGGCCAATTACCGCCCAATGTCTAATCTGCCTTTTCTGAGGAAGGTAACTGAGTGAGCAGTAGCCGAACAGCTCCAGGTTTTACTGGATGAGACATCTGCCCTGGGCCCTTTTCAATCAGGCTTCAGGCCTGGCTTTGGGACTGAAACAGCACTGGTTGACGATCTCCGTTTACATCTGGATAAAGGCATGCCAGCCCTTTTGATTCTTCTGGATCTATCAGCAGCCTTTGATACAGCTGACCATTTGGGGGTAAGGGCCTCCCTGTGGGTAAGGGGCACTGCCTTTAGTTGGTTCTCCTTGTTTCTCCAGGGATGCTCTAAGAGGGTCACTACTGGGGAGGAGATGTCTTCCCAATGAGACCTGAACTGTGGGGTCGCACAGGGTTCTATCCTTTCTCTGATGTTATTTAACATATACGAGATTGTCAGGAGGTTTGGAGTTGGGTGCCACCAATATGCTAATGACACTCAGTTCTTTCTCCTGCTGCATAAGTAGCTGGCAGCAGGACTCTTGGCACTATTCCAGTGCCTAGATGCAGTAGTCCAATGATTAAGAGGAAGCAGGCTGAAGTTGAATCCATCCAAGATGGAGGTCATGTGGCTGGGAAAGACTGAAATGCTAGCTAGAGAGTCACTCCCAAGACTCAGACTTAAATAAAGCTTTATGTGTGTGTGTGTAGACTCTGTAAAGAGCCTCGCAGTAACTTTATGTGTGTGTGTGTGTGTGTGTAGACTCTGTAAAGAGCCTCGCAGTGTGGTTGGGCTCTGCGCTAACACTAGATAGTAGCATGGTCAGCATTTTTTCACCTATGCCAGGCCCACCAGCTGGCTCCTTATTTATTTATTTATTTATTTATTTATTTATACCTTCAATTTCTAGACCGTTCATCCCCGAAGGGCTCTGAGTGGTTTACATAGTAGTACAATTTAATTATCTTACTAGGGCCACAAACAATGGGGGGGAAAGTGATTACCTAACAGGCACCCCGCGGTAGGGTTTCTTGATCGTTGTTTTTCCTGCGGAGGTTCTTTCCAAGTCCTAGGTGGCAGCGTCTGGGTCTTATTTGTCTGGGTCGGACCTTGCCACATTGATCCATGCAATAGTAACCTTCAGACAGGACTACCACAATTCACTCTATGTAGGGCTACCCATGAAAATGCTTCGGAAACTTCAGGTGGTCCAGAATACAGCTGCCAGGTTGCTGACTGGAACATCATGGTCAGCTCATATTACTCCAGTTCTGCGGCAGCTGCACTAGCTACCAATTAGTCTCTGAATCCATTTCAAGGTGTTGATGTTAACTTTTAAAGCCCTTAACGGTTTGGGACCCTCATACCTATGGGACCACTTCTCCCATTACAACCTCCCATACTCCGTTCAGAAATCTTCTATGGGCCTCTTGCAGGTGCCTGGCCCCAGAATGGCTTGGTTAGCTGCCACTAGGGGAAGGGCTTTCTCAGTTGTGTCCCCTACCATGTGGAATGCACTCTCGGATTACACCTGTGCCCTGACACACTTGCTTAGTTCCTGCAAGGCATGGAAAGCTGAATTATTTAGGTTGGCCTTTGGAGGCCATGTTTTATGTTTGAGATGTTTTAATGGTGGTATGGTGATAGCCACATATTTTAATATTTGAATGTTAATATGTTATATTTGTTATTTATTTTAGGGGGGGTTGGTTGTTTTTACCTTATTGGTTTTAATGTTGTAAGTCGCCACAAGACCCTTTGGGTGAGTGGCAACTTTAAAAATCTAATAATTTTTTTTTAAGACAGAAATCAAAATCCCAATGATAGGGTTGCCAGCTCCAGATTGGGAAATGCCTGGAGGTTTTGGGGGTGGAGCCTGAGGAGGGCAGGGTTTCAGGAGGGGAGGGACTTCAGTGGGGTATAATACCATAGAGTCCACCTTCCAATGCGGCCATTTTCTTCAGGTGAACTCATCTCCATTGCCTGGAGATCATTTGTAATCCCAGGAGATCTCCAGCCTCTACTTGGAGGTTGGCAGCCCTGCCTATGGAGGTGGTCTCTGTAAGGGACAGGATCAAACCTCTTAAGACAAAGAGAAAGAACATGCACATGTGGGCATGTAGCAGCTCTTGCTGGTCAACCTGGAAGGCACACAATAGGCATCCCTCTGGAACACCTCACACCCTATCACCAACACTTCTCTCTTCTGCTTATTATCTTGTCATGATGCAACTTCTTCTGTCTCCATGTGGTATATCAAAGTCATATTTTTCAACACATCCCCCCTCGAAATAAAACACATCAGCAGTTTGCTGTAAAGTCTTGTATGGTGACCTTCTTCACTACTGGCACTGCTTCAAAGCAGATCACATTGCGTTTATTGTGCAAAATTCCTAATTTCAGGGAGAAGAGATAGTTGCAGTTTTATGGAAATCATAAGCCTCTATAAATATCAAAACAAGGCACTGTTTCTGGTAAACTTGCTCAGTGTAATTTGTGTCTGTGGTTATGTGAGAGGAAGCGAGTAGCATTCCCACAACAGTCATATCACCCTTTTGCACTCTGAATAATATTTGCCAAAGTCTTTTCCGTCCCCACCGCAACATTTGCCACCCAAAATAAATTAGCACAGCTCACAATAAATAAATATACCATAAACGCTGCCCGTAAATAGGTTCTCTTTTTAATAATAACCCTGTGAACTCTCAGACTATGAGCAAATTACAAACTCTGTATTTTATTTACCATGAATATTATTTTTCATTTTAAAAAAGCCCCAGCAACTGCATAAATAAATTTCCTTTCCAAAATAAGTTGGACATCATGGACAAGGATCCTACTTTACTATAAGTCAGAAACAAAATTTTGTTAGCAAAGATTCTGCTGAATATATTAGGCAAAAATGATATATGTTGGGTAGATCCTACGCAGTTATTTGTTATAATAACCTGAATGGGCTATCTATTTATTCACATTCCACCTTTCTCCTTTCTTGGATCTCAAGGTGACATACAGCCCTCCAATCCGGGCGCTAACCCAATCCAAATGTGTTCAACTTCCAAGCAAAGTTGCTGTATGACGTGCCTTCTTATCATATGTAAATTTCATTTAGTATTAGTAGAAATGGTAAAAATGGTAACAATTTGCCTCAGACTAGAAGTGACCTTTCTAGACCCAGGTCCCACATTTAACCTCATGGGACCTACTGAACTACAACTGCAATGACAGGAAGTCATGTGACATCACAGTCATGTGATGACAAGAAGAGGAGCCAAAGTGCTCTTCTGTGTTCTGGTTAGTTATGGAATTCCATTTGATTGGTCGCAATGTTGTAGACAGAAGACCACCTCTGGCTGCAAATGTTTAAGTATTGTACATCCTACAAGTATCGGAGGACTTACTGGGCAGGTTGAAGAGACAGCAGGAAAGTATTTGCATATGCTGAAAAGGAAGTTTCATCACTACTGAATGACATTACCTTGCCGTCCTGCTGCTCCTCCCATGGTATGTTAGTTATGGAGTTTCATTTGCTTGGTTGCAATGTTGTAGTGCTTTAGAAGCCCCGATTTTGCTGTTTTAGGGAAGGACTTGAGAACAAGTGAACCAAAGGTCATGAATCTCAGGTTAAAGACTCAGACACAACCATAGCAGGAACATGGGAAATAGAATGATAGGGATAGTTGGCAAGGCCAACAAAGATCTATTCATTTTACGGACTTAAAACCCCAGATAAATCTGTCCTGAAATTTAATTCATGGCATAAACACAGCCAAGGAAGGAAGGAAGGAAAGAAGGAAGGATGGATGGATTCATTTTTTGGTCACTTTACAAATGTTTACATTGGATTCAGCTGCATTTAAGCATCTGAGTTCATGGTACTGCACATGAGCTACTGTAAGACAGAGCAAGGGGTGGTGGCAATGCATTTCTGGGTAGGGTTGCCAAGCACAGCACTGGCTACCAGCAGAAGTTTGGCCGGAGGAGCAACTTTACTTCCAGCACTGGAACACTTCTGTGAGTATGCTCAGAGCATATGGGTTGCTGGGAGTTGTCGTTTGTATCTGAGACAGAATCTGTTGCTGAAATTAAGGGTCTAATAAGGGGCCATGATAGCAGTGTTTGTTCTTTCTAACTGGTAGCAGTGTGTGAGTGCATGTGGAAGGAGGAGACAGTGAGGCTTGTGAGAATGTTGGAAATTCTCCAGGCACCAGTTGGAAAGGGAACAAGACCTGGACCGCAAAATGAGTCCAAACTTCAAATATGTTAATTCACACATGAATCAAATAAAGTCCAAAACAGCCATTAAACAAACCCATTGTGAACTCAGCACAGAGCAGTTTGACTGTCACTAAAGAAAGGGGCCTTGTCTATATGCAGCAGAATGAGATGCTATAGTCAGTCCTAAAATGGGTGAACATAGAGTGGACAAGGAGCTCTAACTTCTGTTTCATTACCATGCATGTAAGGGGGAGAGGCATCCTTTCACTACGTTGAGAGATCATGGGAAAATATTAACTCCCCCCCCCTTTTATTCATAATATTAACAAGGGTTTGCTGCTATACTACTATTAAATACTTTTAAGTTGCCAACCAGGATAGGGATGAGGAGTTGAAACCAAAACTGATAGCTCGGAGAAGGGGTAGTTAGAAGGAGGGAGAGAGAGATGATGGGATATCATGAAAGAAAGAGAGCAAAATGGAGAAAAGGAAGAGAAAGAAAACAGGAAAGGTTGTTTTATTTTCTACAACACACTAAGGAAGATCTGACTGAACATAAAAACTACGGAGCTGGTGGAAGAAAAGGAAGAGAGAAACAGACTGCTGGAAACAACAACCTTGTTAGGAGGCTGCAGTCTAGCAATGACTGTTGCAGCCATAAGCTGCACAGGCTGGTCTTGTCTTGCTTCAGTGCTAGGGTTGCCATTTGCCTGGTGGGGGCAGGGGATCCTGATCTTCCAGGGTCTGGCCAGCTGGCCAGCGGGAGGAAATCCCTCCAACAGCGACATTGTATGCGATGTGCCTGCATCACCTAGCACATCAGCAACATCAAGGGTGATGCCCTGGATTTTGGGCAAAAATCTATAGTTTGATGCCGATTTTACCATAGAGTTTTCCCCAAATCCACAGCATCACCCCAATGACATGTTGTACAGGATCCTGCCCCCACGCCTGACTAGGAATGAGGGGAGAACTCCTGTATTTTTACAATACAATAGCAACAACAATACCCAGCTCTGGCACCTCCTCAGAGATACACTCTTTTAAGGCTCAATGGTAGCGTGTAGCCCAGCTAGGCACACAAGAATCTAGGCTTAGAGTCCAGTTACTCATCAGCAGACAGTATCTATGAACAAGAGTAAGGTTTATTTAGCACAGAACTTGCAATCAGAACTAGAATAGATTATAAAATAATAACCTGGCAATGTTTTGCCTAACTACACGATAGAGCATATTTACCAACAGCAAGGTGGGTCAATAGTCCATAGTAAGAGTCCAATATCTTGAGAAAGAATAGCTGCATCCTTGTGGGCCCAGAGCCATGTGCTTCAGCCCACAAAGAATCCTTTGTCTGCCTCAACCCATAGCAGAGACAACATTCCAGGGTACAGGCAGGAAAAAAGAGAGAGCAAGCCAAAAAAGTGAGCTCCTCTCTAAGGCTTAGCCAATTTGAACCCCAATCTCATTATGACCGGCCCTGGCCAGTAGCCAACCACAATGAGACAGGTACTTTCCAAATTTGGGGTTGTCATGGTAAATGGGTGGGAATAGGTTGGGTTCAGAGACCAGCCCCTGCAGAAAGCTGATCCTCTGACCCCCTCCCATCCAGGAGCCTACGTGCATCTCTGCCATGCTTCAGCAGAGGCATTTGGTTTATGGGGGCACTTTGAGCAAATGGTCAGCCATCTGGCTTCGAGAGGAAATCAAACCAACAGGGGGTACATTCCAAAGGGGAAACATGAGCTCCAAGAGAGAAACATGAGCCTACTGAACATTCAAAGGGAGACATAAGGCCTACAGGAATTAATATTTCTATACGCATGTCACATGTGACATCACTGTTTGGAGGGGGGTGGCATCACTTCCCACTCCCAGAGCGTCCCCCCCATCCCCCCACCAGTGGACAAAAGGGACCTGGCAACCCTATTTAGTGCTGGCTTGGCTTGCTTCCCTGTAGTAAACTTTGCAAAACAGCATGGGGGACAGAAAGCAGAACTATTGCTGTTTATATTCTGCCTTTCCTGTGCCCTAGTGGCTGCCATGTGGAACCACATTAGAAGTAAAATAAACTAGGATGCATTCTGCACATAGCATGACACTGGCTTCAGGGGCCCTCCAGCTAAACTGGGCCCCAGGAATTTTACACACACTTTCTTTTCTTTTTTTCTAGGAAACCTTCAGCTCTGTGATCCTCCACCTATGTAGTACTGTCCGGTCTACAATCTGAAGTCTCCAGAACCTTAATCTCACTTCATTCTGGTGCATTTGTAGACAAGGCAGGGTTTCATTCAAATGTATAGCCAACATCCACAAGTCAACGTATTTGGGTGTAAGTCAGTTTAGTTCCAACTGTCTTAAGACCAAGTATTTCAGCTTAACAGGGGGTGTGAATCAAACTGCCTCTGTCCATTATGGTAAATATTTAACCATTTTCGTAAATAGGGCTGTCAACAAAAAGGTCATCTTTTGTATTCAATGAGATTACTCTTATTTGCCTTTGTTTCTCACCCCTTGTTGGAAAGCACAAGGCCCTGCTGACATAAACCTCAACCGGTCAGAGGGAATTCACCAGAGGCACAGTGACTGTGATGGATGGCAGCAGGCAGTGGAAGGAATCCTGATCTTAAGTATGTTAATGCTTGACAGTCACTGGCTTGACAGTGAATCCTGATCTTAAGTATGTTAATGCTTGTCACTGGCTTGACAGCGATTGCTATTTTTAGAAGACGCATATATTCTGTACCAAATAATATACAGGGGCACAGAACACCCCATTAAATACTACGCACTGTCGCGACTAAATGCTACTTTTTTGTTGTTTGTTTCTCTCACGCCGCTGTATGCTGAATAGCAAGCACAATTAAGATTCTCTAATCCTATTTGACTGCAAGAGAAAGGGTGGGGATTGCAGCTATTGACTTGGGGTGCTCTTTTTGAACCTTGGAATCACAATGGTGTTAACGGTATTCTCCTGCACTAGAAGCTTGCAACCAAAGAACTGGCTGGCAAATTCAGATTGGTAGGTATGAGTCCACTCCCCCACATTCTTCGGTCTAATTGCTCCCTCGTGGCCAAGTCAGAAGGGTGCACTGATGATAGTGTCTAAACTTTATATCTCCTTGGCTATACAGCTGCACCACCACCCCTCAATACATCCCATGTTTCTACTGCCTCCCTGTCCCTATACCCAGCATCAGGTTTCAGTTTTTCCTTAACTCCTCCAGGTCTAGTCCAACATTCAAACCACTATGCATTCCCACAGTCTTTTTTTGTGCCAGAGTAACCAGATTTTCTTGCATAATAAAATGGATCTTATGCCTACAAAAATCACAATGCACGGTCACCATAATATAATATTGCTTTCTGCAGTACACAAACTGCATAATGCAGTACAACCAGGAACAACCAGCATACACATGCAAAACTGAGACCTGGTGTTTTTCCCCTCCACATTACTTACTACAACTAAAACAACTGCAAATATCAGAGTACTCTTAGAGACTTCCAACAATACATTTTGAATATCATAAGCAAATCAGAGTTTTGGCAAGGTAATTTTAAGTTACAAAGCTGTAGTAAAGCTGATCACACCTCTGCAAGACTCAGCAATTTTCAGGCCCCTGAGTACATCTACCTTGCGCCTTATCGATTATGCTCCCCAGGCTCCGCAGCTCCTTGTAATAAATATTGCCAGTATCAAGAAGCCCAACTAAAATACAGTGACCAAGAAAAACAGAAAAGAGTAGAAATTGTAAATACAAACTGATCTGTCAATCTAATGCTTCCAACAATCTCGTTTTTGTAACAATCTTTGTAAGAAGTACCATACATCATGGATTAGGATTTTGTATATTACCCTGTTTGGAAAAGATTGTAATCTATGAAAATAGGAGAGACAGTTTTTGACTTTCAGAAGAAGTTTTCTACAAAACGGAAGATTACTCCGGAGAATTTCGTCATCCAATTTGTTCTTCTGAGGACTTCTTTTTCCTAGAAGGAAATATTTATGAGAATTGCTGATCACTATATCTTTATACTTACCTTATATTGTTATGAATTATAAGCACATTTTGTACAGTTTCCTTTGGGTCTTCCTTTGTGGGTTTAACACCAGCAAGGTAATGTCCTGGTTCAAGTGAAACCTTGATGTAACTTTAGGTAAAAACTGGAGTGAAGTGCAAAGTACTTAACCTGGTGTTGAATACTTTCAGAAAAGGAGGGTCGTGTCTCAGTGCCTATAGCTCGCAGACCTTTCTAGCTGACGTGATGGCTATTAGGAATATTGTTTCATGATAAGAAAACGCAGAGAGTAAGAGGCCATGGGTTCAAATGGTTTCCCCAACTGTTGTGAGATAACAAGTGACAAGCTCCACTAAGAGACTGGTGGAGGAACCAGAGAGAATTGGTTGACTAGACCCCTTGACTAACAGCTTGGATTCCTTCTGAGCAAACAGAAACTTCACTCAGATTTGAATATGGAAACATGTGGTGGCAGTGAACTCTGATGAAGGCAGAGAAGAGACCTCCCTGTACTAGGCTGAGCAAGTATTTAAAAACCTTTTCTATCCGGCACAATATGGGATCCAGATCTTGTGCCATGGCCCATGCACAGAAACATTCCTATTCAGCCAAATGTGAGTGCCAAGTGGTTGGATTTCTGTCATTAAGTAAAACCTCTCCTGAGGGGCGGCTGGTCCCTGAATGAACCATGCTATTAAATGCAGGCTGCCAATGTTTGGATGTAGAAACAGGCTGTGTGGAAGGAGATGGGTGTTCCTGGGGGGGGGAGATTTATACCCCACCCTTCAGTACTCGAAGGAGTCTCACAGCAGCTTACAATCCCTTTCCCTTCTTCTCCCCACAACAGGCACCCTGTGAGGTAGGTGGGGCTGGGAGAGCTCTCTTGAGGACTGCTTGTGAGAGAACAGCTCTGAGAGAACTTGTGGCTGACCCAAGATCACACCAGCAGCTGCATGTGAAGGCATGGGGAATCAAACCCGGTTCTCCCAGATTAGAGTCCACACTCTTAAACACTACAACAAACTGGCAAAAGGGAATGTATCTGCCATGGGACATGCTTAGCAGTCTAGGGAACCATGTTTGCCTCGGCCTGAAAGGATCTGTTTAAATGGCCAATGTGCATTCTTGTCTCATTTGTAAAGGACTCTTGAGATCAGTGGTAGGGAAGGAAAAGCATACAGCAGGTTTCCTGTCCAATGAATTTGGAATGCGTCTCCCAGAGACTGTGGGTCTCATATGCCCCGGAAACAAAAGAATGCATTTCTTGTTCTAATTTGTAGCAAACAAGTCTACTGCTGGTTGTCCCCAGTACCTGAAGATCAGGGCGAGAAAGACCCAGTTGGTTTGCCATTTATGAGAGTCTAAAGGCATGCAGCCGACAAAGCCCGCTAGATGGTTGTTGACTCCAGGCTTGAATTATGGCCTCATTGGAGATCACCCATTCCCAGATGAGTGTGGAAAGATGGCAGAGGGTGTAGGTGCGAGTGCCATCCTGTCTGTCTATGTAGGACATAAAGGTGATACTGTCTGTGGCTATTTGTATATTCTTGCCTGAGATGTGTTTGTGTAGGGCTACTAAAACTGTTGTGCAGCTCTTTGAGTTCTAGCATGTTGACATGGAGGCATGCTTCTCAGGTGGACCATGTCCCACTGACTGACACATGCCCAATCTGGGTGCCTCAGCCTAACAGGGAAGCATCCATAGTCAGTACAACTTCTTGAACAGGGGAGTGAAACAGGATCCCTTTTAGGAGGTCTCATTACACTGCAAGGGTAGACCAAATGCCTCAAAATGCATTGGCCAGACAAAGGGGGGGGGAATACCCGTGATTGTTTCTCTACAGCGATACCCTTCTTTCAGCCACTGTTAGGACAACACAAGATATCTTGGCCCGAGCAAAGAAAAAGAGCATAAAAGCACGGCTCATATTAATCCTCTTTCTCTGAACTAAACGTGAGTATTCCAAAGGACCTGTGTCCCATGTGCAATTATTGTTAACCAAATGAGTGTGACTCAGCAGATACGGGAAGCCAAACAAAACCGTTTCAGATAGCAAAACTGGAGCGAGGGACAATAGCTGCCACCTCCAGAAAGGGAGAGATCTGCGGCCACCCATGTTTAATGCAGATAAATGAGAACGTGCACTACTGCTCTCTGACCATGGAGAGGCCCTGTCAAGGGCTCCAGCTGCTCCGGCAAAGAACTGGGTGGCCCTTCCTTTTCACGGCAGCTCCTTAGAGTTTAAAATTGAAAACATTAGGGCGGAAAGAGAAGTGGGCTTGGGCTCCCCTTGAATGAAAGGGAGAGATTAACGAGGAGGGTGGGCTCCGTCCCCGCCAAACACATTCTCTACTCGAGCTAGGAAAATCCTCTCCAATGTTCAGGCTAAGTTTATTAGAGGGCCTCCTGTCACAGAACAGTACACTTGCACAAACACAAACAAGAACAGTGAAGAGGAGCAGCAGCTTGGCACCTTAGAGTTGCTGCAGAAGGCAAAAGGGCTGCTTCCCCAGGTTCCCCAATGCAAATATCTAAAGATACATGGGTGCACACATGGGGGATCCCCATGGTTTGTGGGCTTACTGCGGTTTGTTAACAGCAAAGCAATTTTTATGCGTGGAGCTCCTCTTGGTTCCCCCTAATACCTAGCTCTCTTGTGAACGTTTGTCCCACCCTTGCTCCCTAGAGCTCAGGAGCTCTCCCTTCCCCATTTTATCTTGACAACAACCCTGCAATGTAGGTTGACTAACAGAGTGTGGTTGACCCAACGTTGCCCTGAGTGGAAATTTGGGAATGTGAACCGAGCTTTTCCAGATCCTAGTCCAATGCTAGAACCATTGTTCCACAATGTACTAGTTCACTGTGTCAGCACAGCTCTGAATACTGGAAGGAGGAGGAGGAGGGGATTGGATCTATACCCCTCCCCCAAAGGAGTCTCAAAGTGGCGAAGAAGAAGAAGAAGAAGAAGAAGAAGAAGAAGAAGAAGAAGAAGAAGAAGAAGAAGAAGAAGAAGAAGAAGAAGAAGAAGAAGAAGAAGAAGA
>NW_015174925.1:167074-192418 GCF_001447785.1 Gekko japonicus
GGAGGAGGAGGAGGAGGAGGAGGAGGAGATTGGCTTTATATCCCGCCCTTCACTTGGAGTCTCAGAGCGGCTTACAAACTCCTTTCCCTTCCCCTCCCCACAACAGACACCCTGTGAGGTGGGTGGGGCTGAGAGAACTCTGACACAAACTGCTCTTTTTCAAGGACAGCTGTGCCAGAGCTTGTGACTGACCCAAGGTCACATTAGCAGGTGCAAGTGGAGGAGTGGGGAATCAAACCCGGTTCTCCCAGATTAGAGTCCGCACACTTAACCGCTACACCAAACTGGCACCAAACTTACAATCCCTTTCTCTTCCCGTCCCCACAACAGACACCCTGTGAGGTAGGTGGGGCTGAGAGAGCTCTTTCCAGAGCTGTTTGTGAGAGAATAGTTCTGAAAAAACTTATGACTGAACCAAGGTCGCACTAGTAGCTGCATGTGGAGGAGTGGAGAATCAAACCTGGTTCTCCCAGATTAGAGTCCGCGTTCCTAACCACTACACCAAACTGGCTCTCCAAGACTGCCGTGCAGTGAAGGCAGATATTATATTCAAAATACTAGCAACTATGATTTCCTACAAGTTATAATTGTCATGTCATGTGAAATCACTTCCTGAACCAAATCTAATCAATTCACTAATGGAAGCAAAATCAGATGAGTCATTTGTAGAAAGGATTCTAATTTTGCTCCCCCCACACCAGCTTTTATACCATCCTTCTTCACCTACCCCTCATAAAGGAAAAATAAATTATAAAAGTCCCTTGAAGAACAAGATCCTTTGTATGTCAGAGAACAATGCTATAACACAAAAAAAGACACATGGTTCTAATTTATTAATGAACATATGTTGTCTGTAATTTTTCTGCACTTATTCCATTACTGCTTGACATTTCCTATTGTCACTGCTGGCATTTGTAAACAGTTCCACATGACTAAAGCCAATCTCTGCAACCCATTGAAGATGAATGATAAAAGAATACAAGGCTCACTCCTCAGTAGGAAAAAAAATCCCTTTTTCAGATTTGTTATAAAGTTTCATACTTTTTAAAATGACCAGTTTTACAGATACATACTAAACATCACACAAATATACACCCCAAATCATATTTCACTCACACACAATGCATACTTAGAAGGCAAGACAGAGAGAGAAATAATGTTCTTTTCTTCAGTCACAAATGAGAAGGCCTTGCCTGAAGCAAAGGGGTTGGTGGGACATATAGAAAATTCAGTTTCTGGAACTGTTTTCAAAAAGATCTTGCACTCCTGGTAAAGTGGGCTAATGTGTAGAGCTCTTCTGAAAGAAATCACCTCGGAAATACACAAGCCTTGGTTCCATTTCCGGTATGGTGCGACGACGGGCGGGTTTCAGCAAGCGCTGAACCTCCCGACCGCGTTAGCTTCCTTTCGGGGATCCTGGGTGCCGGGAATACCCGACCAGCGAGCCTGGAGTGGCAAGCTGGAGCAGGGGGCTTTTGTTTTTGGCCCTTCCCTCAACCAGCAAGGCAGGGGGGGGCAGAAGCCGCCCCGAAGCAGAAGCATCCGACGGAGCAGAACATGGCCGCCATGCTTCTGCCTAGTCACAGCCACCCAGTATTTTTAACTTTTCGCACAAAGAAGGAGAATGAGAAGTTTGGAAAGACAAATTGGCTGAAACTTGGAAAAGGAAATGAGGACTATAATTACCCGAAAAAGGGGAAAACACCCCAAACGTTGGCGTCCAACTAAGAGTGTTAGCAGTAAAATGGCCGAGGAAATAAACGGGACTGAACTTTAAACTGAAACCTCGGTGGGGGAAAAGAAAGACAAAGGTTGGTGCTGTGTTTTGTACTGGTTTTGGCAAAGATATGAGGTACTAGGGGATAAAAAGACTGTGATAAGACAATTTTGTGTGTGGTGCCTGAATTTGAAAGAGATGGCGTGCAATCAGAGCAATGAGGAGGAACGGGCTGAAGAGCTGGAAGTTGGGGAGATAAATATGGAGCAATTTATTAGAGCAATAAGAGAAGCGGTGAGGAGAGGTTGTGAAGAGGCATGTGTAGAATTAAGGAAGGAGTATGGTTTGCAAGTGGAAACAGCAGGAAAGGAAAAGCAGGGGTCAATTGCCGTGGAGAAGATTCTTGAGGAGGAACTGATAGAAAATGGAGACTGTGTTAAGAAAGAAAATTTGGATGATGGTGTGGACTTGCTAAGGGAAGTAGCAGAACCTAAAGGAAAGTTGCCTGGACGTTCAGAAGGAAAATTAAGCGATATGAAAAGGAGAACTTTGTGCTTCCCTCCTCTTGAGATATAAACTGGAAGACTGACCCGAAATTTATTGGCTTATGATCTGAAATATTAGTATTTGTATTTATACCTACTTACTTATAAATGTATGTTTTTGTACTGGATTTTGTTGGGACAATTAGTGGTGATTAGAAGGGGTTGTTTTAAGATATAAGGGAAATAATAAGGGTGAATGAATAATTGTTTAAATATAGTGATTATGAGGAAATTAATTGGTAATATGATGAGTAATCCAAAATGATCATAACGGTTACTAGTGATTTGGTACTAAATGAATTAAGTAAAAATATTATAAGGGTTTTAAAGTATATTTATGTGACTAGAAATGGATTAGAAATTGATTTTGTGTATTGGCTTATGAATTGAAGTATTAGTGTTTGAATTTAAACTTATTTATTCATAAATCTATGCAGTTGTAATTGATTTAGCAGGGATATGTTTAAAAAAAAGAAAAAAAGAATGAAATTGATTATAGTTAAGAAAAATGAATTGGTAATTGTTGAGGGGAATTATTGTATATTTATATTTATGTGATTAGAAACTGATTAGAAATTGATGTGGACACTGGTTGGTAGACAGGGATGAGTTGTAAGTAGGTTTAATGTTGTTTATTGCAATAAATGTGAGGAGGATTGACTTAAGGTAGGTCTGGGCCTGGAAAACTATAAACGGATAATGTTGAGGAAATGAAAGGGAAAAGGGATACCTCAAAGAAGAAATTTAAAGCTGTAAGCTAAATATTAATAGAACATTAAAGCTCTAAAAAGTGAGGAGAAAAGGTAAAAGGATAAGAAGGGAACAAGGGAAAAAATTAAAAATAAATAAAAAAATAATTATGAACTTAAACCCCTATATTGATTGCACAAAACTGGCTAGACATGGGAGTTGGGATAAGAAGTGTTGAATAGTCAATAATAAACCTCAAAAGACTATAGAAATATAAACTTTTAGTCAACACAGATTAGATATGAAGATTGGAAAGAAGGGAAAATTAGCTTCTGAAAGTATGTTGGGAATGTCATTTTGTGTCTTCTAGAAAATAAGTGTGGTTCAAGGTACGGATGTATACGTAATTTTGTCAATGATCTTGTTTATGTTTATGTGTACAATATAGGCTTATAAAACTCAATAAATAAATTATTATTTTTTAAAGGAAATACACAAGCCTTTGTGGTTTTAGGCGAACAGATACCGTCCCTGGTACTAGATTCATTGGATCACTCTGGATCTATGTACACTAGCTTTATGCCTGCTTTACACTTACTGTGAGTTTGCATAAGCCAGATATCTTTGAACTATTTTCTCTCAGTGTGAACACACAAGTAATTTTCGCTCCTGAATGGATGCAACACACAGGTTTTTCATCAGTATACAAGACACCTGATTGCGAAGAACTTCAGTTCCCAAGGTAAAAATATCACATATCAAAGCAAGTAGTAGTTTGACTAAAAACCTTAGAAGGTGCGTTGAAGGAAGGGCTGATTCACATCATCAATGCTCTCAGGTCCTCTGACAATATTTTTAAATGTCTAAAACTAAGCCTGTTTTCCTAGCCTTGTGCTGTAAGTCACACTCTCCTGTCTGTAAGTCACACGTGCCCTGTATGACCTATTAAAGTTTCGCAGGGAATGTAAGGCAGAGATGTTCTGCCAGGCCTTTGGCTGAGACCAGTGATGGTTCTTTACATCTGCCTGGCACCCCCCCTCCTCCCCCATGACTGAATGCTAGATATGCCATCTCATCCTTAAAATGTCTTCAAATACTTAAATGGTAGAATGTTTTTAATATTGAATTTTTATGGTTTTAATCAGTTTTATAATGTGTTGAATTATTTTGTTGTAAACCGCTCTGAGCCCCATGCAAGCAGGGAAGGGCAGTCAAGAAATCTAATGAAATAAATAAACAAATTTGGAGTGGGCCGTGCATGCGCCCTACAGCCGGTCGCCACCATGAGCCAGCTGGGGAGTTTTGTGAGGGGAAGACGCGAGGCGGGCCGGTGGGGAGGCCACCCCTGGAGAGCCCCGCGGAGGGGCGAGAAGCAGAGCCATTGCGAAACCAGCCACAAGCCATTGCCTGGGAGACCCGTCGGAAGCTGCAGAAAAGCCAGGGGGTGCTAGGGCCTGACGGGCACCGAGACCTCCCGCCCCACCTTTCAGAGGCCATGCCCTCCCAACAGGTCATGCCCCCTCCCCTGGTTTCCCTGGGGCAATTCCTGGGCTGGTCCCCCTGCTGTCTCCTTGGGGCCGCTTTTGTTTCACCCCCATTGGGGGCCCTGGGCCAGGCAACCATCTTGGAACAACCCTTGCTGGTTCCTGGAGGGGAGGCTGGTGGTGCTTCCAGACCTTTCCTGCCCACAAGCCCTTTTGGGGGGCTCAGTGGTGCCTGACCTCCAAAACCTGTGTGCTTCTGGCCTCCAAAGCGGTGACCTATAAGGGGGGGTATCTTCTGTTGTTGTTGTTCCACCCACCCCCTTCCCGTGCCCTCCTGTGGATGCCTGCCCTGCGCGTCCCCAGCCGCAATCATGGGCAAGGTGCTGTCCAAAATCTTCAGCAACAAGGAGATGCGGATCTTGATGCTGGGCTGGATGCGGCGGGAAACACCACCATCCTCTACAAACTGAAGCTGGGCCAGGCGGTCACCACCATCCCCACCGTGGGCTTCAGCGTGGAGACAGTGTCGTACAAGAATGTCAAGTTCAATGTGTGGGACGTCAGGGGCCAAGACAAGATCCGGCTGCTGTGGTTGGCACTACTACACGGGCATGCAGGGCCTGATCTTCGTGGTGGACTGTGCGGATAGGGACCGCATCAACAAGGCCCGGCAGGAACTGCACTACATCATCAATGACCGGAATATGCGAGATGCCATCATCCTGATCTTTGCCAACAAGCAGGACCTCCCCAATGCCATGAAGCCGCATGAGATCCAAGAAAAATTAGGCCTGACACAGATCAGGGATAGCAATTGGTATGTTCAGCCATCCTGCGCCACCTCAGGCGATGGACTCTATGAAGGGCTGACATGGTTAACTTCTAACTATAAATCCTAATGATTACTTAAACAATTTTATGCATACACGGACACAAAATTCATGTTATTTTTCCTTAGAGTTATTATCTCTGCTCAGTATTTCTCTGTTTAAGTGATTTGATGGTTTCACAGGCCTGCAGAAAATGCAAACCTCTGCCATGGAAAGGACTGCTAAACCAACTGACCAGCCCCAACTTCTAAAGGGTTAACTAGCAAAACAGAATATACAGATCTCATGGGTTGTCAAAGCAATCATATGACCACTACCCACAACATAAATATGAAAACGGTTTTTTTAAGTTCCCAGACCCTTTTCAGACCTAATTAAATCATGTTTTCCAATAAACACAATACTGTTTGACTGTACAGTACCACACACATAAATAAGAAAAAGAACAAACAATGCTGAATAAATTACACAGTTATTTACCTGCACATATTTGATTATGAATGTTGAATCCCATCAATTCTTCTGAATATGATAACTTTGATTAGATCTTCATCATCTGCAGTAACCAGAAATTCTCAAGAGAGTGATGCTGTTGATGCTGTCTTGGGTTCAACAGCTGATTGGAGAGATATCCTAAAAGTTCAGAAGACAGTTACACTCCTGAAACTATCAAAAATCAACACAAAAATGAAATTTCCAAGCTTCTTTCTAAAGGAAAAAGTTGTTGGTTTAACTGTGCACGGCACTAATAGCAGCATCAGATTTACAACAAAGACTACTGCTTCCCTGCTTTCATATTCCCATAACACATGCCCTTTCTAGATTCAAAAATCATTCATAAATTCAAAAGCTAGTTGAATCCAACTCTAGGAGGCGGTGCTCATCTGTTTCCAAGCCGAAGAGCCAGAGCTGTCCAAAGATGTTTCTGTGGCCATGAGGCTGGCATGATTAAATGATGAGGCACATAGAACGCTGTTACCTTCCCACCGAAGTGGTACCTATTTATCTACTTGCAATTTCTTGCTTTCAAACTGCTAGGTTGACAAGAGATGGGAGCCCACTCCATCACACGGCACTAGGGTCTCGAACTGCTGAACTACCGACCTTCCAGTCTGCAGCTCAGCATCTTAACCTCTGAGCCACCACAGCCCCTGCTCACTCTGGTAGGGCTATGCAAATTTTGGTGTGGCTCCTATTGGAGAGATGCCAGGCTTACCCTCCAGTTCTGGATATTTCATCAGCAGCCTCTAGTTTTATGACTGGGTAAACATATCCAGTGGCATGTTTACAAACAGAATTTCCCCATGGTGCCAAAATGAAGATCTTCAACTGTAACCCACTAGAATAACCACCTGGTTGTACCGAGCTGCAGGGAGCCAGAACTTTCAGAAAACATTGAATTACTCACTGAATTACATATGCAACAAAAACCATGCAGCAATGTTGATCTGCATTTGAAGTCAGAAAAAAATGCTAATGCTGAAGGGGGGGGGGGATGCCAATTTGATTCCAGGGTTTACGTTGAGGCCAAATAGTTCATTGCATGTTTTGAAAATATGACAAACAGGCTTTTTAAAATGCTGTTTTCGACAGCCTCTCACTCCTGCATCCCTGAGTATGCACCAAAAATACATGATCATCTCCAATATCTTCTGAGCAATTTTAATACCCAATGGTATTCCAGTGTCATCTACTTCTCTCGTTGCATATTTAAGATCTATGGGACAAGTTACACACTATACATGAACAGGCATAATTGTCTAAAGAAACCAGCTTTGGAAAGAGGTACTTTTCAGAGAGAACTAGCAAGGCGAGGGACATTCCCCCCCCCACTTTTCCCACTGCCAGTCCCCACCCTAGCTGTTTTCCCCCACAGCTTCTAGACATGCATTTACAAAAGTAAACATCCATGCTCTAGGGCTGATCCTGCATTGAGCAGGGGGTTGGATTAGATGGCCTGTATGGCCCCTCCCCAAATCTGTGATTCTATGATTTGGAAACCTGCAGAGAAACATGTCTAAATAAAAAATAAATTAAAACACTCTGGGATACTGTTAGCAGCACTTGCATACCACCTTTGGCAGTGAGGGCCCAATCCTTGACAACAGGGATCACACTGGCAAGACACCGTGTCTGCCTAAGTACTGACTGTGCTGTTCCTCCAAGGGATTGTTGCAAATGCAAAGAATCCCCCTTCCTCTCCATCCCAGCGATGGGGATTGTGTTAGCTTTCTATGGCATGCAGATATTGAATCATAAGACAAAATAAGGTTGTATTTGACAAGAAAGAGAAAAAAAAGAAACCATTTCAATGGATGTGCTATAATTCTATAGATTTTTTTACCACGCCTTTAACAATACAAAGCTACAATGGAAACCTATTACGCTAACTATGTACGCACAGCAGATACTCCATTATGTGCCTCAAAAAGCCACTACGGTGTATGCTGAGAATGCATCTTAAGTAGAGATGATAATGCATAAGGGCCTGTATTTAATTCTTCTCCCTCATACTGAATAAAGGAGGTTCAGAATGCTACCTGAGAGCAGCCTCTTCAGCACTGCAGACCATTTACTATATAACTGTATTTCTAATAGTTGGCAGCCATTCTCTTTTAACAATAAGTTGAGTTCTATGCACAAGTAAACAATGGAACGGTATGCTTTACCATGGCTACCTGGCATTTTTTTATTTTTAAACTCTGCATCTTTGTGGAGAAAGACTGTCATTACTGACCAGCTCTCCTATTTTACCAGCTTTGTATGCCACATGCTTCCCTCCAAGAAATGGAAGAATTATTGCAATCTGAAATGCACTGGCACACCAATAGGCTCCATTAATGGGCTTTTGCAATAATTCGTCAAGATGTGCTCCATGGCTAGAAACTGCCCAACGAGATATACCTTCATCCCTTGTCCTATACATGCAATATTTTAAAATACGGAAGGCATTTTAGAAATTATTCTATACCTGCCCCTTGGATTTGTCCAATGCACAGGCAATGCCAAATGACAGTCCAATTGTAACTAGAGTCAATAGGCTCAGAGGCATGTAACTCTGTTTAGGATTGCACTGTCAGTCAACCAAAGAGAACATCAGGCACACACAGCCACCTCTACATAAATCATAAATATGAGTCCAAAAAGAAAAAAGGAGAAAATGATGACCAAGAGAACTGTTCAAAAGGCCAAGTGTAATCAATGGGTGTTCAATTAATTACTGGATTAGCAAAAGGCAAGAGAGCATGGCTACTCCCATGCTGAAGCCCTTGCCAGCTTTTAAAGCAAAACAGTGCAAGATCCCTCATGTTGATACTGACTATGCATCTCATTCCGGGTCTCCTCTCGAAGATGGAGCCTTGCATTCTGTACATGCCTGAATCCACAGCTGTTGTTGTTTTAAAAATGCTGTATACAAACATGATAGGCTCATTCTCTGGACAGAGAGAGAAATGCCCATGAAACCTCAGAGTCTTCATTAAGAACAATTCCAGTGACTGTTAGCAAATTGATGCAAAAATAAGTGTTGCATCACTTTGGAGACTGAGTGGCTATATTCAAATGTATTACTAGAGGAACTAAGATCATCAGCTACAGCATCCTGGAGTTTCTCATTCTCCAGTGTGATATAGGCAAACACGCATCAGTAATGTCCTTTTGCTCTTTACATAGGACAATCACTAAGCAAAAAAAAAAAAGGACATAAATCTGACATTAAAAATAGCAAAATTATGATACCCGTAGGAGAACATTTCAGCCTTCCAGGAGAAGTTGGATTAGATGGCAGTGCAGTGCAACTCTAAAGTGAGGCTCCAGCATGCAACTGCTGAAATTAGAATTCATCAAGGAATCTGATACCATCTACTGAGGACTTAAGATGGACCTTGGATTCCTCAATCATTACACACATTAATAATAAGAAGAAGATATTGGATTTATCCCCCACCCTTCACTACCCAAAGGAGTCTCAGAGCGGCTTACAATCTCCTTTCCCTTCCCCTCCCCACAACAGACACCCTGTGAGGTAGGTGGGGCTGAGAGAGCTCTTTCAAGAACTACTCCTGAGAGAACAGCTCTGAAATAACTTATGACTGAACCAAGGTCGCACCAGCAGCTGCATGTGGAGGAGTGGGGAGTCAAACCCGGTTCTCCCAGATTAGAGTCCACTGCTCTTAACCACTACACTAAACTGGCTCAGTAGGGGAAATTTATATCAGCAATTTCTGCTGTTGTGAATGGTCTTTATGCTTTTCTTCTATTTGAATTTTGCATAGTTATATCTCACACTGTACTTCCTGACTTGTTAGTCTTTAAGGTGCCGTAAGATTCCTCTGTATTTTTGTTTTTAAAAGATGCAGCAGTAATATTTTAAGGAGATAATAATTAGCTTTGAATTGTGGTAGGCAACTGGCAGCTCAAGATCTCAGAAGCTTTCACAAATTTACACTGTGTATTCTATGAGGTTTTGGTTTTGCCCCATCACCTTCACTATAAAGTGATGGATATGGCATGCTACAGAAAGTGGGGGAAATTAGAACATATTAGGACCCAAATACATGGAGGGCAAGAAGGATGCAGTCTCCACTTAGACCAGTTGCCTGCCTTATGGATGCCAGTTTCCCAACCTAGACCTGGCAACCCTATACCATTGACCTGAAACTGTATAAACTGACCCTGAAAATTCAGGTACAAGTATGTGAAATACCATGTACAGAACTGTGGTGTGTGTGGGGGGGAAGCCTTTGAAGAGTTGAGTGGTTTATAATATGCACAAAATGTATTTCCCCGGCTACAGCACTCAGCAGTTGCTTCCATAAAAACTACAGCTCCGTTCTTGTTCCAGACAGCATGCAAAATAATTTATAAATGACACAGATCAGTGGGCTTAGAGCAGCTGTTCAACTCCTCCACTTCTGGCCACCCACTTCAGTAGAACTGAGAGATTTCAATCAACTCCTGACTTTCACAGGCCTTTCAACAGTACCAGAACATGTGTTCAATATGTTCACATAAAGCACCCAGCCAAATATGGAGTCCTAGCAACTGCACTAAGAATTCCCCCTCCCTGTTTCTTAACATTATCAATGTCTTTATTGAAAACCCAAGTTCAAAGTAATTTCTGTCTTTGGTGATGCTTTGCAGAGCATGCAAAAATAGCTCTAAATATTAGCTGTGTATATTTCAAAAGGTCACATTATGGGGTACAACAATTAAAATGATTAAGTCCCATAGTTCCTCTTTGTCATTTCTGTTGCTTTATCATCTTTATCTTCTCAAATAAAAAGGAAATAGTAACAAAATGGCAAACTCTTGTTAACACTTTAAAAAAGAAGATGGGTACTTCCATAAAAGTCATTCCTACATCTGAATACCTGTAAAAATAATTGGAAGTTCTTGCTGGCTTGCAGTCAGTGTGCCAGTTTCTGCCAGTGTGCCGAGTTCCTCCTGGGCTGTTTGCCGTCCTCTTCCGGCAAGGAAGAGCTTGGCCATTGACTAAAGGGTGAGAGTCAAAGAGCTCTTAGCCTGTGTCAAGCAGATGATGCCCATGGATGATGAACCAGCAACTGAATCATGACCCACCCAAGACGTATTGTGGTTTTGTTTGCTTGCTGTATAGTCACCTGTCGATTTTATTATTATAAACTGAGAAAAATGGGATATTGTGACGGACAGCACGTTTAAAACCTTAGAAGTGCTGCAGAAACAGAGTAAAGGACTATGAAGGGTTAATTCTTTTTTAAAAAAGCAGAGAGCTGGACAATTGAAGATTGTCCAACTCTTGAGAACTGGATAGATAAAATGCAAGAATATGCTGTTATGGCAAAACTGACAAACTTAATTAATCAGAGACCGAAAGAAGAATTTGAAAATAACTGGCAAATTTTCTTTGATTACAATAATCAGTTTTTGTAGTCATGTAGTTGACTGGTTTATATTATATGATAGTTTCAGTATGAAATATTAAAGATGTTTCCTTTCATATGATTCTTATCACAACAAACTGTTATGTTAAAATTATACAATTATACAATTCAAGGTTTATCATATAGCTGATATTATATTATGAGAAAATGGTAGAATGTTGAGTAAGTTGCTAAAGGTTTTTAAAATTATGTTATATAAAGAATTGTCCTTTATATTTGCAAAAAATGTCCTTTATACTATGTTTTTGTAATTTTACATTTTATTCTTATCCCTTACCCCTTTTCTTTATTCTATATTCCCTCAAAAAGTTCAAAATATTTTTTTCTAAAAAACCCAGAAAGCCTTGAGTGACAGGCTGCTCCAAGCAATCTGATTGGTGAGCATCAGCTGAGCAGAGAGCTGCATGCTGAGGAGAGAGTCAGTCAGATTTCTGCCTTGACTGAGTTGAGCTGAGAGCAGTTTTACACAGATGGAGTACTGGGGGAAAGTTGGCAAAAAGGTTTGGGAAGTTGGGTGAAGACTCCCATTTGGGCCAAGGAAAGGGGGTAGATCTTCTAACGAGAGAGAGAAATTCCCTAACCAGTTTAAACAGGGTGATAGCTCTGAAGAATGCAGAGATCCCTAGTCTGGTGTGGTTAGAAAATGCCTGTAGAAACCTTAAGACTCAGTTAAAAACTCAAGAATACTACTGGTGTTTCAAGAGAAGGGTTTTGGGTACTGGAAAAAGTGTACCAACCTTCTGGAAACTAAAACAGTCCATGAAAATGTCTACCGGAGTGTTTGGACTACACCGGAACAAAAGCCTCTCACCATAAAGATTTTAAGTCATTGCAAAAAGTTCAAGAAACTCTTCTAGCCTGAAACATAAGAACTAAAATTTATGCATGTACTGATTTTACCTCAGAGTTATCCATATTGAGTTACCTCAGAAATGTCAAGTCCTTTCCCTTCTGTGTTGAGCTTCAGCTGCAATTCCCTGGCCACAGTTTGACTCACCTTGCCTCCTAAACTATTCTATCAGCATGAGTCTA
The DNA here is from genome assembly GCF_001447785.1 of Gekko japonicus. Taxonomy (NCBI): domain Eukaryota; kingdom Metazoa; phylum Chordata; class Lepidosauria; order Squamata; family Gekkonidae; genus Gekko; species Gekko japonicus. The sequence goes on from NW_015174925.1 coordinate 179,297, forward strand.
AGCAATAATTCCTATGTTCCATGAAAGCTGTCTGACAACCAAACAGTATAAATACCCTCCCATGCAGAGATGTGGGGAAGAAAATTTTCCAGTATTTTATTTTTCACCGTAAAATTTCCACCAGAAATATTAAGAAGATTGCTTCATAAAAAATAACAACAGTGAATGGATTTCATTGCCAATGCAATATTATCCAAGTCAGAACAAATTTAACAGTCTTATTTCATCTCAAAATGAAACCAAAACCCAATCTGTGGTTACTTTTATTTCACTTTCAGTACATACTTATAAACACAATGAGCAATGTCTCATTTTCCCCCTGGCTTGGGGAAGGTAGAAGGGTTTGTATAAGGGCATTTGGAACTGTAAGGATTTCAATGTCAATCAAAACCAAAAAGAAGAAAGAAAACAAAATAAATAAATGGTTGCATCACTAAACTTGTTTCTATTTCTCAAAATCTCATGCATCTAAAGCAGGGGTCCCCAGCATAATGACCGTGGGTACCACGCTGCCCGCTGACTCCTTTCCTGGTCCCCACCTAGGGTTTTTAGAAAGTGGGTGGGGCCAGGTGCATCTTTTGCCCAGCAAGGCTTCTGATTGGCCACTGGAGATTTAATTGGCTGTGCAGATTTTTAAAAATGTTACTTTGGCAGCAGCTGCCACCACAGCACAAGTATCTTCACTGTGTGACTGAAGGTGAGCCACAGCAATCATTTTGTAGCTACCTCCACCTCCCGCAGCAGCCATTTTGTAACATCAACCATCACTCTGTGTCAGAATTCCAAAGACGGTGGGGACCCCTGGTCTAAACAATCAGGCACAAGCACAATTAGTGGAAAAGATAGGAGTGTGGCAAGTTACTCTTGCCAACAGACTCATTGTTAAAACCACCCTTAAGCAAAAGAGAATGCAGTCCAAGCAGTTCTGAATCTAATTTACTCTCAGTCTCACTCTGAATCGAAAGTAGCAAGTAACACAAGTTACTTGGCAGTGAAACTGAGAGAATGGCAGTGAAACTGAGATGTCCCAGTGACCTCCAGGGATGAGTTACATTCTGATGAAATAGATCAGTGGACAAGCATATCCACAGTATATCCTGCACAGATCTTTGGGTGTGCTAAAACTGGTTCATGAACATTTTTCAATGCCATTGCTTTTCTCCTAAAATGTAAATAATGTGAGGCACTAACCAACCACTCACCACAGTTACCCAGCTTTTTAATTGCATAAAACTGCATCTATATGTTCCAGCCTTAGAACATTATGAACCTTTTGTGGCTCAAAGGTAGAGCACATGTTTTGCATACAGGTTCAGTTCCTGCCAGGCTTCAACATAGCCACCTCCTGAATCTCCATTTGAAAGGATCTCAGAAAGAACAGCAGACAACAGAACAATGTTCTCATTCAAAACAAGACTCCTTCACATAGTTCACCTTTCCAATATACATCTCGTATAAAGGACATGGCTGATATCAGCACTGCTGACCAAACCTCCAGTTCAAAAGATGGTGGCAACTAGTAGAGAAATAATTAGTACTAAGATCACTGCCTCATTATCATAGCAAATATGCAGCCCCCAAGACAGAAGGTATGGCTAAAGGTCTTTCATAGCACATTGAACTAGCTACCAGAGGAAGACACTGAAATTTTGCAGATCAAGATACCAGTTTTGAGCCCTGACCTGGATAGCTCAGAGAAGTCTGATCTTGTTAGATCTCAGAAGCTAAGTAGGGCCAACCCTGGCAAGTAATTGGAAGAGAGACCTCCAAAGAATACCAGAACTCGGGATGCAGAGGCAGGCTATCAAGCCACCTCTCTGAAATGTCCAAACCTCACCAGAAGTAGCCATGACTTCCAGGCATGCAAGCACACATTTTAAAAATATCCACAAAAAATAACAGTTTTGTGAGCCCATTTTCTTGATTGTTTGCATTCTGCATTTGATTGACTGATGTGAGAAGTCATGTGAGAGAAACCATGTGCTTCTTATCAAATGTTGAGATATGCCAAATAAGAATTGTTCTACTCTAGTTGGTAGAACTATTCTGCTGCTGTTTAAAGTGAACCATAAACAGGATTGATTCACTCTTTTAATTTTTATTCCAGCCTATTCAGGGTGTCCAACCTACAGTCCGTGGGCCAGAAGGAGCCCACCAAGGACTTTAATTCAGCCTACAAGCAAGTGGCAAGAAGGAGAGAAGTGGAAGGAACCACCCTTTCACCTGCCAAGTGAAGTGTGAGCTTTAGGGCTGTCTTCTCTCCCTCCCCTCATGAATGAAGTAGATGAGACCAAAAGCCACTCCCATCTGTTCCCATGCAAATCCCACCCCCTCATTGCTTGGAGCTGCACAAGGGACAAATGGAACGAGCCTGAAAGATCAGCGAGAGCACAAGCAGCACGAGCAAGAGCAATGAGCCTAAAAGGTGAGCAGATAATGGCAGATGGGAGAGAGATACTGCAAAGCATAGAAATGCAAAAATGCTCCCTCTGCCCAGGGGGATTGCCTTCTTGTTTTTTTCTTACTACTGTGGTTATGGGTGTGTTTCTTTTGGGGGAAGCTTGTTATGCAATGGCTCTCCCAGATGCAACTGGGTCCGCCTCCCCCTCACCATTGCCTTGCTACTCTATGTGTGTGTGTGTGTGTGTCTTTTTTTTTTGTTGGGCTCATTATGCTGAGGCTCTCCTGAGTGCAACTGGGTCTGCCTCTTCCTCGCCTCCTCCTCACCATTTATTTATTTATTTATATTTGAATTTATATCCCACCCTACCCCGAAGGCTCAGGGCGGCTCACAAGGGCACCATGTGTCAAGGTTAAAACAGTAATACATAATTAAAAACAATAAAACACAATAAAACACAATTAAAATTTACAAACAAATTGGGCCAAGAGGGATAGCTCTGAACTTCCACAACTACTTTCTAAGGTCTTGTCATCTAAAACTGTGCCCAGGCGCCTCACTCCCCCGATGGGGGCAGGCAGTCATGATGTTCATACGCAGTGCATAGGGGACGAAGGTGGAATAATGGTGGCGGCGGCTCCTACTCAAATGCCTAGTGGAAGATCTCCGCCTTACAGGCCCTGTGGAACTGAGAGAGGTCCCGCGGGGCCCGGATCTCTTCCGGAAGCTCTTTTCACCAGGTAGGAGCCGCCACCGAAAATGCCCTGGTCCTGGTCGCCGCAAATTTAATGTCTCTCGGGCCTGGAATTTCCAGGAGATGACACACACACCCCGAATGTAGTCCCTCATCGAGAGACCCATCAGTAGCCTGGCCGCAGCATTCTGCACTAGTTGCAGCTTCCGGATTTGTGATAAAGGCAGCCCCATGTAGAGAGGGTTACAAAAGTCTAGCCTTGAGGTGACCGTCGCATGGATCACCGTGGCCAGGTCCTCACGGCTAAGGTAGGGGACCAACTGCCGAGTCAGCCGGAGATGGTAGAAGGCTGCCCTGGCAGTGGCTGCTACCTGGGCCTCCATCGTTAAAGAGGAGTCCAGGCACACCCCCAAACTCCTAACCTCCAACGATGGCACCAGAGGCACCCCATCAAAGGTCGGGAGAGGGAGCCCCAACCCTACATCGATCCGACTCAGGCCCAGGACCTCCGTCTTTGCCGGGTTTAGTTTCAACCGACTCAGCCTGAGCCACTCAGCCACGGCTTGCAATGCCCGCAAAAGGTCATCGGGACCAGTGTCCGACTGGCCATCCAACATCAGATAGAGAAAGTGTCATCCACATATTGATGACACCCAAGCCCACGGAGATCGTCAGTCAGCGCGACCAGTACTGTCTCAGTCCCGTGGCTTGGGCGAAAACCGGACTGGAAGGGATCGAGGATGGAAGCCTCATCCAGGTAGCTCTGTAGCTGTGATGCCACCGCCCTCTCAATAAGTTTGCCTAAAAAAGGCAAATTGGACAGCGGGCGATAGTTGGCCAATTCAGCCGGGTCCAGAGATGGTTTTTTCAAGAGAGGACGGACCATCGCTTCCTTGAGTGCTCCAGGGAACCGCCCCTCGGTGAGGGACTTGTTGACAATCTCCCGTAGAGCACCTCGAAACCCCTCGCGGCCTGCTTTAACCAGCCAAGAGGGGCACGGCTCAAGGTCACATGTGGTTGTGGACTGGTAGGGATCGAGGACGGAAGCATCCTCCAGAAAATTCTGAAGCTGTAATGCCACCGCCCTCTCAATGAGCTTGCCCAAATAGGGCAAGTTAGACACCGGCCGATAATTAGCCAATTCCGGCCGATAATTAGCCAATTCCGGCCGATAATTAGCCATCACCTTGTTACAGTGTGGGTGGGTGTGATTTTTGTTGGGCTTGTTATGCTGTGGCTCTCCCAGGTATAACTGGGTCCACCTGTTCCTCACCACTGCCTTGTTACAGTGGTGAATGTGTTTGTTTCTATTTTTTTTGTTGGGCTCATCATGCTCTCCCAGGTGCAACTGGGTTCACCTCCTACTCACCATCACCTTGTTACAGTGTGTGTGTATGTGTTTCTATTTTTTGTTGTTGGGCTCATTATGCCATGGCTCTCTCGGGTGCAACTGGGTCTGCCTCCCCATTGCCTCCTTCTCCTCATCGCCTTGCTACAGTGTGTGTATTTCTATTTTTTTTTGTTGGGCTCGTTATGCCATGGCACTCCCGGGTGTAACTGGGTCCACTTCCCCCTTGCCTCCTTCTCACCTTGCACCTTGGAGAGTTTTCTCTTGTTCTCCTCTGTGCCACTCCTTCCACCTACCCCCAAGGATGTTGTCAAAAGTGTTGACTTTAGATTGGGGGAGAGGGGTTATGGCTCAGTTGAACAGCCTCTGCTTGGCATGCAAAGAGTCCCAGATTCTATCCCTGGCACCTCCAGTTAAAAAAAACCAGGCTATGGCTTATGAAAAAGACTTCAACCTGAGACCCTGGAAAGCCACTGCGACTCTGAGTAAACCGGAGGAGGGGAGCTCACCCAGCCATTTCATGTTTTCCACTGGGTCCTAGGCTCAGAGCATTGACCATGAGAGTGGGCTGGGGAAAGGGTTTGTTCCCCACTCCAAGCAGCGACACTGCTGGCTCTCCAGTCCACCTATGTGGCTTTTCCTCTGCACCTGGGGCCTTGTGGTGAGGACACACTAACTTGATGCTTACCAGCAGCTATCAGGCCTGAGAGAGAGGGAGACTTCCCTCTGGTCTGCCACCTACATTTGGGGATTTCTTCCTTCTCTTTCCCAGAAGTGAGCCCCCACTTCCCTTCCAAGCCATTGAAAGGGGCAGCCTTTCCCAAATGATAACATGCCATGTGCAATTGAAGCTAAGGACAAAGCACTATTATAGCTAAATTCAAAGAGCCCGGCAGCTATGAATCTGTATGAATCATTTTTTAAACTATCAGCCTCTCCCTTGCAGCACTGTCTTTGCATGTGTGTGGTTTGGAAAGATACTGGCAACCATGGCATTCACCAAGAAGAGAAAAGTAGATGCAGAGTGTTGTGTTGTTCAAGAAGAATGGAGAAATCGTTATTTTTCTGTGGAACAGAATGGAAAACCAACATGCCTGATTTGTTCACAGCAAATATCTGTTCCTAAAGAATACAACATTTGGTAGCACTATGAAACTCATCATGCTGGGAAGTATGATAAATAAAGTGGAAAAGTATGAGAGGAAAAAGTTTCTAAATGGGAGCAATCCTTGAAGAAACAGCAATCACTTTTCAAAAAGTCGCATCGAGTAAGTGAAGCTGCAGTTAAGGCAAGCTATATGATTGCACACAAGCTAGCTGTGTCATCAAAACCCTTTTCAGAAGGGGAGTTCGTTAAAAAGTGTACGCTTGTGGCTGCAGAAGTAGTCTGTCCAGATCAGCAGCAGGCTTTTGCAAATATAAATCTCTCAAGAAACACGGTTGCAGAGAGAATTTGTGATTTATCCGAGAATCTTCACAGGCAACTGACAGAAAAAGCTACGTCCTTTATTGCATTTTCAACTGCAATAGATGAAAGCACAGATGTTACCGATTTAGCACAGCTTGCAAACTTTATTCCTGGAGCTGATCGAGAGATGCAGGTTACAGAAGAATTCGTAGAAATCATTCCTATGAAAGACACAACCACAGGTTCTTCAAGAACTTGGTAGGAGCTCTGGATAAAATTGGTGCCGACTGGACAAAAGTGGTGCGTCTGGCCACAGATGGAGCACCACAGATTTTTTGGGGGGGGGGTTGGAGTTGCTGCAAAACTCAAAGAAAAATTGGTAGCTGCAAACCCACAACATCAGTTTTTCAATTTCCATGGCATTTTGTACCAGGAAACTGCAGCAAAATATTGAAAATAGATAATGTTATGAATGTGATCATAAAAACTGTTAATTTATTTGAGCCAGAGGTCTCAACCAGAGGCAATTTAGCAGTCTTCTGGAGGAAGGCTTGATCAGACATGGGGTTTAGTCATGCCAGCCACATGACCACGGAAATGTCTTTGGACAGCGCTGGCTCTTCGGCTTTGAAACAGAGATGAGCACCGCAACCCTAGAGTCAGATCTGACTGGCTTTCGAGCAAGGGAACCTTTACCTTTACCTTACCATATACTGAAGTGCGATGGCTAAGTCACAGAGCTGTACTGAAACACTTCTATGAACTATAAAGTGAAATACAGATATTGATGGATAAGAAAGGGAAGGCGGTCCCTGAACTACAAGATAATCAATGGCTTCAAGATGTTGCTTTTACAGAACACCTGAACTCTCTCAACACAAAGATGCAGGGTTGAAACAAAGCTGCGACAGAATTTTATGACAGCATTTGTGCCTTTGAGATGAAGCTTCAGCTTTGGGGAAAGCAATTTCAAGAAAATAATTTGGCGTACTTTGTCACCATGAAATCTCTTGCCCAGTGATCATATACTCAGAGAGAAGTACAGGAGAAACATTTATGAACTCAGAAATGAATTTCTGACTTTAGAAACCTAAACAGAGATTTTCCATAAACCAGTTTGTGTGGATGCTCATGAGGTTCCAGAGGAGCTCCAGATGGAAATTATGGATCTGCAATGTGATGCTGTACTGATATGATGAGCTTTCTGATGTTGGCATTAGCAAATTTTATCAGTTTCTGGGTCCTAATTACCCCCAACTTAAGTCTTTTGCTTCTAAAATTCTGTCTTATGTTTGGGACAACGTCTGTCTGTGAACATCTCTTTTCTGTAATGAATGTAAATAAATCAAAAGTTCGTTCTCAGCTTACAGATATAAACCTGAACAGCATACTCAAGATTGCTACAGCACAGGCATTGTCTCCAGATTTTGATGCATTAATTCAGAGCAAGAGGTGTCAGTTATTAAAGACTGTTAAATAAACAAAATATTACAAGAGTGTTAACGTTTTAGGCATGTTTGTATTTTATTTAGGCATGTTTGTATTTTAAGTTTTTAAAAATCTTTAATTGTGTTTGTCTGTGTCCTTTATAAAGTTTATATCTCCTGTACCTGGCTTTACATTTTATGACACACATGGCCCAGCCCAACGAAGTCCCATTTATGTCAGATCTGGCCCTCATAAGAAATGAGTTCGACACCCTTGATAGATGGAAGCATATGGAGGAAAGGTCTGTATATTGCACAGGCCACTAGTAGTGATGCCGACAGCAAGCAAGAATTGTTTATCTTAGTTGTGCCCCATATTACACAGACAGTTCAAGTTGTCACATAAAAGGCAATGGAATCTATATACGCATTCACACACAGACCACCACATGTCAGTGTTGTTTGAATCCTGTACAGCCCTGAATTTCCCCATGTCCGAGTCCCTGTCTCTCAGAGCAAGGCCAAAATGAAAGGATGCCCCTGATAACAGTACACAAAACAAAACACACTTGCACCACACAAAAACCACTGACTTCAAAGCAATCACTGACTTCACTTGCATGCTCTTTCCACTTCTGAGTAGTCTGTGTCTACTTCATGCATCATGAACCATTCCAGTATAACTAGATTTATTCATCCTGTCCACCCTCAGTTTCTTCTGCATTAGGATCAAAGAAATCCAGTACTTGGAGAAAGAACAGCTGGTAAGGAACACTTGATTTGGCTTCCATAAACAGAGAGGTTTAATGAGCAGTAATACTCCCAGAAGTAACCCTCTCAAAAGGCCCATTGTTTTTCATACTTCAAATTAGCTTCCTTAAACTTTACTGCATGCATTTGTTCCTAAGTAACTTAACCAAACTCACCTTTATAATGGCACAAGCAAGTCACTTATTACGTGGGAGTGCTCAAATGTGCAACTTAATGTTAAAACTGTCCTATATGCTTTTAACTGTACTTGTTTTGGTTTGTTATTTAATATCGTATTGATTTTACCTTTTGCACTAATGTCCTGTTTGGCCACAAGGCAGGAGACAGGTTTGCATCCAGAGAAACATTTCCAAGGACTCAAAGACTCCCCACCAGGAACAGGATTTGGGGGAGGGGGATTTCAGACTCCCACAGGAAGGAAACAAGAAAGTGTGCTCTGTGGGAAGTCCTTGTACCCACAGAAACTCTACGCTGAATCCAACACACAAGTTTAAATAACAAGAGTAAATCATCATAACAATAATAAGGGGGGCAAACTGCCATTCACAGATAGTATAATTTTAAACTGGAAATGGACCATAAATCATGGTAGAAGAACAAGAGTAGGTTTTTATATCCTGCTTTTCTCCACCTTAAGGAGTCTCAAAGTGGATCGTAATCACATTCCCTTCTCCTCCCCACAACAGGCACCCTGTGAGGTAGGTTGAGGCTGAGAGAGGTCTGAGAGAACTTGACTGGCCCAAGGTCACCCAGCAGGCTTCATGTGGAGGAGGAGGGGGGAACCAAACTCCGTTCTTCAGTTTAGAGGCCGCCACTTTCAAGCTGGGTCTCATGGTTTACTAGAAACCCGCAGTCAAATTTCAAAAGCAGCAGCTGTTGGTGACACTTCTGTGTATATTAGCACATGCATGGTTAGCAAACATGCAGTTTAGTAAATTAGCAAATTAAATGAGGGGTTGTTTCACGGCCTCTGTCATGGCAGTTTTTAAGGCACAAATCACCACAGCTATTGCTTTTCTTTCATCCTGATCCTTACCTGCCACACCCACTGTGGCTCCTAATTTTATAAAACAAAGGCACATATTTTTAACACAAATGTCATGTAAAACTTTGGAGACAGAGAAAATATGCCTTAGGCTAATTTGATAGATTTGTTCCAAAACTGCCTTGCCATTTAAAGAAAAAAGTTACACACCTGCCATTACCCCTTAAATAACTCTTGATTGTGAAAAAAAAATGATAGACAAGTAATGAATGGAATGCTGTGAAGCTTTATATAATTCAGACCAAGTGACGGGAGGGAGGAACAAAGAAGCTGACACAATAGGGAGAGAGACTGAAACTGTGACTGAAACTCATCCTAACTCTACATACGGAAAAATAGTAACTCGGGGTTTGGGTTTATTTGTGTGGGTTAGAATTGTGTCCTGCTCTAAGCGACAGTGGGAGAAAAATTAAGGGGGGGGGGGAGAAGCAGCCTCGTGTATGTACAGGAAGTGACAAAAGGTAACTCTAGGAAATGCCAGAAATGTTTTGGTAGCTCCAGGAATTGCCAGAAAGTCTGTGGCACTACCTGGCAACCCTAGAATTGTCCATTTCTTAGTTTGTTTTTCTCCTTAAATTCATTATTAAGATATAACTCGGCGTAAGTCAAAATTGATTACTAACCCGCCTCACCACCTTGGTAACTGATTAAGAGCTTTCGGCATTACAGCATGCTGTGTAGTTATCCAATCAAAGGTATTTCAAGTCCCATTCATTTCTGTGGGACAGATTTAAGAGCATGCTTAACTCTCCCATTGAAATTAACGTGATTTAATTTAATCTTTTATCCTCTCTTCTCCAGCAGTCATCTTGACAACATTAGGTCAGGGATAGTCAATGGCAACCTATGACAGCTATAAAATTCTGATGATCTTCAAAACTAAAGAGCACTGAAAACCAACACCTTATTGAAAACTCCCAAAGGGTTTGAGTTAAAAAGCCAGGCAATCATGAAGGCCTTCAAGTTCTAAAGTTGCTCAATTTATGTCATTACAAGATTTGAATTAGACTCATAATTACTCCCTCATGAGTTCTGTCTGTCCTAGAGAGAAAAGTATTCATTTCAGCCCTCAGAAGGCTTATTGGAGAACACACAGGAAGGGGGAGGGGTGGATAGAAAAATGATTCCATTTCTGTATAAGCAGAGTGAAAAGGAAACTGCATTTATCCCTAGTAGCCAATATATATTTTTTAAATGTCCCATTTTAGCGTGAAGGAAAGAGCATGATTTCTACCATATGTCCCTTCTTGCTGCAGCCCTCTCTACCACACAGAATACTGTTCTCAACCTTCAGTGGCAGCTTTTTAGGAACACCAGACAAGGGGAAACCAATTTTTTTTTTAAATCACATCTGTAAACTCACATTCACACACCCAACACCTTATGTCTGTTTATTGGTCCTTATATGAACATCACATTCAAAAAACAGGTGTTAGGTCAACAAAATAATGTGTTAAGATCTTCAAAAGATCAGGTTTTTGCTGATTCCTCCCTATGTCCTTTCTAATTTGGCAGCAATGTACTAGATATTCCTTACCTTTCCATTTTTGAAAGCTGAAAAGCCAGGCATATTTTTGGTGCATGTCACCCTAAAATAAAACACTTACATAGATTTAGAACAAGTGTCAGAGGAAATAATTTTTTTAAAAAATAAACAATGCAGGCCTAAAATTATTGTAATCTGTAGAAAAATCAAATTGCACATTAATGTCATTTTATCTTTACCATTTTATTTCAAGTCAGGTGGGTTTTTTTAATCCATATTTTAAATCTAAAATGCAAGCTCCAGAAAAAAAATTCAAAATGGCTCCTCTTGTGGATTTTGAGATTAGACCAATTTCTTCATTTTGCCCTCCTCAAATTGTCATTCGGAACTATTCCCTGAATGAGAGAATGACAAAATTCAAGTGATTTGCCTTTTAAAAATGAAAAGCTACAAATTAAAATGGACACTGTTAAAACATTAAGCTACATTTAATGCTGCACATGTTTCCCTGCTGTTAGAAGGCTTGAAGCAAATTAATGTCAAATTAATGTGGAATGGTGAAGGCGGAACGGAATCAAACAAAGGGGTACTTAAGAGAACTGGCCAAAAGAGAGTCAGATAAGCGGAATCATTCCAACTCTTGCCCTCTTTCCTAAGCAGGTCAGCTAAAGAGTTACATATTCATTATCTTGCCAGCAAAGAGGTGGTAATTCCCTTGATGGGGGGTGGCGGATAAGCCACCTGTTATCCAAAAAGCAATCATCTCATTTGAACCCAGGAGGTATTAAATTGAAGGATGTGCAAATTTATTCAGTTAAAAAAATATTGAATTATCTTGAGCTGTGCATAAGGCTAAAGAAATCTTGGTCAGTAACCATCACGTATAATAATGATGATTACTGGCCTTTGCTATTCATCCCTTTTACTTATTGGCAGATTCCAGTTTTCAAGGGGAAAACAACTACTTTGCCTTACTTCATAGTGATGGTTCAGACATAATGCTAAACCGTAGTATGCTGCTATGTGAACAAAGCCTGGTCTATATTCATGGGTTTCGTTCTCCTATCACGGATGAGTCCTGATGTAATAGAAGTCATTGTTTGCCTTTACATTCCAGTTTGAAAACAATGGTTTGCTCTTGGTCACGATGGTTTGAAGTCTGTCTGTAATCCTGGTTTGCAAAGGAAATGAAAGTCATCGTTCTCTAGTTCTGCATATAGCACAAGACACACTTGCACCAAGCCACAGTTTTGGTATTAGGCCACAAACACCCAATTAATTTTCCTATTACTCCATTCAATCAGTTCACCATAGGCTTGAAGAGTAATTTCATAACTGAACAATAATAAAGTTCAGAGTTTTAACTTTCACTTCATTCTTTGAGGTCTTTCACCTGTCATGGAAAGATTCCCCTAAATGGTCAATATTACAACTCATTATTCCATCTCACCAATACAAGCTTCTCACATAACTGAGATCTATTCTCCAGAGTGATTTAGAGATGTGTCACTGATCCAGAAAACCTGTTCTTGTGTCAACTAATCTAATATGTGCTGGGAATGATTCCATTTAACCATGCCATACAGAAAAGGTATCAAGAAAACTCAATGCCTGTACTGTCAACTTTATCCATCCTAATCTTTCAATAGATACTTCTTTTCACTCTTGTGCAAGCCCTCCTGCTTTCTTCAACCATACATAGTGAAGATTCCACAAAGACTTTGTCCTCATCCATTCAGTCTTCACAGATACTCAAATTCTATGTGTGGCCTAGCAATATGATCAGCCCACTCTCAAGATGCAGCTCTTATTTCCTACGTACAAGAAAGGCCTTATACAGAAAGAAAGAAATCACCACTTCCTGTCTCTTAGAGGTACGGAGTCAACCGATCCAATATATCTTCAGTGATCACAAAACATCCTGGGTAATGACATTTCTCTCAAGCATTGTTAGGCCTTTCGAGTTGCACTCCTTACCAGCAACAAAAAAGCCTTTTAAAGCATAAGAACAAAAGAACATAAGAGACGCCAATGTTGGATCAGGCCAAAGACCCATCCAGTCCAACACTCTGTGTCACACAGTGGCCAGAAATACCAGGTGCCATCAGGAGGTCCACCAGTGGGGCCAGGACATTAGAAGCTCTCCCACTGTTGACCCCCCCCAGCACCAAGAAGACAGAGCATCACTTGCCCCAGAGCCCCTATCTACACCTTGTGGCTAATAGCCACTGATAGACTCCATATGCTTATCTAATTCCCTTTTGAAGCTGTCCATGCTTGTAGCTGCCACCACCTCCTGTGGCAGTGAATTCCATGTGTTAATCACTCTTTGGGTGAAGAAGTACTTCCTTTTATCCGTTCTAACCCAACCACTCAGCAATTTCATTGAGTGCCCACGAGTTCTTGTATGGTGAGAAAGGGAGAAAAGTACCTCTTTCTCAACCTGCTCTATCACATGCATTATCTCATAAACCTCAATCATGTCTTCCCTCAGTCGTCGTTTCTCCAAGCTAAAGAGCCCTAAGCGCTTTAACCTTTCCTC
>NW_015174925.1:194874-197464 GCF_001447785.1 Gekko japonicus
ACTGCTCTGCCACCTTTTTGATTTTAAGAGCCAGCAGCCTGGTTCCTTCTCGGGACAAGTGGAGACCGTCTCGCCTGTACAGCTCCCTCTTTTTCCAAAAAGCATCCCAGTGCCTAACAAACTTGAAACCTTCCCCCCTACACCATCGTCTCATCCATGCATTGAGACTCCTCATCTGTGCCTGTCTCTCCAGCCCTGCGCGTGGAACAGGTAGCACTTCTGAGAAAGCTACCTTGGGGGTCCTGGACCTAAGTTTCCTGCCCAGCAGCCTAAATTTCTCCTCCAGGAAATCATGACTGCATTTCCCCACATCGTTGGTGCCGACATGCACCACGACCACTGGCTCCTCCCCAGCACTATCTACCGGCCTATCTAAAACAGGCGTAATGTCCGCTACTTTCGCACCAGGCAGGCAAATCACCATACAGTCAGTACATGGGTTCGCCACCCAGCTGTCTACCTGCCTAAGGATCAAATCACCACCAAGAGCCCCCCTCCCACCCTGCCCAGGGGTGGTGTGAAAGGATACCCGCTCACCAGCTAGGGAAGAGGTCCCTTCTGAGGGCACATTCCCCTTATCCTCAGCACGGTGCCCTGTTTCTTTTTGACCCTCATGCTCCCTGACAGCGGTGGGGCTGCCAGGATATATCTATCAAATCCCCAAGAGTCTTTTCTGTGCGCCTAACTGACTGTCTCTGCTTCTCTAGGTCAGCCACCTTGGCCTCAAGGGAGCAAACACGTTCCCCGAGAACCAGGAGCTCCTTGCACCAAGCACACACTCAAGACTTCTGTCCAGTGGCCAGATAGTCATACATGTGACACTCTGTGCAAAACACTAGATAGCCCCCAACCTTCATAAGCATTCTGGCTTCATAATTCTTTTAAAATAAGTAAATATAATCCCCCTTTTAAAACCTCCCTGTAGTTTTAAAGTCAACGTACCTTACGAGGGAAGACAAAGAGCCTAGGGCCTTGGCTTTCTGGCTCTTCTTGGGCTTCTTACAGAGCCCCTAGTCTAAGAGCCACAGGCAAAGAGCCCTTTAGCTCATCCTTCAGCTTGTGCCTCTGGCAAGGTGCTTTCTTAAATACTGAATTACAGTCAATCAGAGTCAAACAATGCCCCTTCCTCTCCCTATCTTAAGCATCCAGGACTCTGCAACAACTCTAATCGCTTTCACACACTCCCAAACACAGTCCTCCCACACAATATCCTCAGCTGAATCCCCTCAGCTGAAAGCAAGTAAAAAAAACACTCACACCTCTAGCAGCTCTGTCTCGTGCTCCTGCTCAGAGCTCAACTGGGTCTGCTCTGCCTATGGCAAGGTGCTTTCTTAAATAGAGGCCTCCCCCAGCAGAGGGCGGGCAGCAGCTATTCAAATTCACCCAGGCACTCAATCACAGGCAAATCAATGCCCCTTCCTCTTCCTCTCAATTACAGTCAATCACAGTCAAACAATGCCCCTTCCTCTCCCTCTCTCAAGCATCCAGGACTCTGCAACAACTCTAATCGCTTTCACACACTCCCAAACACAGTCCTCCCACACAATATCCTCAGCTGAGTCCCCACAGGTGAAAGCAAGTAAAAAAAAAACACTCACCCCTCTAGCAGCTCTGTCTCCTGCGCCTGCTCAGAGCTCAGCTGGGTCAGATATAAACCAAGACACCACAACCTGCAACAAACCCAGGTAACATTCTAACCCTATATATCCACACAGAAACACAACTAGAGGGCCTAAAAATATCAGCCAGACACTTAAGGGCTCATCATCTTGCTTATCATCCAATATGATATACCCCATTATGTGTTAGAATTTTAATCTCACAGGACATTATGTCAGCAAGCATCCTTTAATGAAAGAACTTTAAAACTTTGAAGGAAGAATCTAGCACCAAGTTTCTGAATTAGAATTGGTCAAGAAACTGAATTGCACTTCCCATGGTCTGAACACAGACCAGGCTTTTCTAACACACTGCAGATGCTAAACAACTTAACAAAACAAGGGAAACTATATTACCATATAGTTTCTATATAGTATAGAGAGCCAGTTTGGTGTAGTAGTTAAGTGCACGGACTCCAATCTGATTCCCCACTACTCCACTTGCACCTGGCTGGATGACCTTGGGCAAGCCATAGTTCTGATAAGAGCTGTTCTTAAAAAAGAGCAGTTTCTGTCAGAGCTCTCTCAGCCCTACCTACCTCATAGGGTGTCTGTTGTGGGGAATGGAAGGGAAAGGAGTTTGTAAACCGCTCTGAGACACCTTTGGCTAGTGAAGGGCGGGTATAAATCCAATCTCTTCTTCTTCTTCTACTGGAAATTATAACTTTTATGTACTTATCAGGTACTTACTTACTTATCACTTACTTACTTATCAGGTAAAAACTAGGGAGCAAAGCCCATTGTGGACGACGACAATGGGCCCTAGAAAGGTAGGGTGGGTGGGTGGTAGATAGATAGGTAGATGGACAGATAGAGGGGTTTGGAGAAAGAGAGGAAGGAAGGAAGGAAGGAAGGAAGGAAGGAAGGAAGGAAGGAAGGAAGGAAGGAAGGAAGGAAGGTGAGGGGGAGAGAGACATAGACAGACATTCAGT
>NW_015174925.1:197534-199590 GCF_001447785.1 Gekko japonicus
CCCCTGATTCCCTCCAGCCCTGTCTAGTTGGGGGGGGGTTGGGTGGCGGCGAGCGGCTTATCGGCGGCGCCGTTCTTCAAGTGCTCCCCGGTCCCACTCACCCACCAGGTGGTTGTCAGCAGTAGTCTGACATCTGAGGGGACTGGCTGCAGAGGCAGGGCTAAAGCCTTTGTGTTCTGAGGTGGGACTTAGGCGACACAGCCAATGGAAGCTGGGGAAGCTTCTGACGGATAGTTCAACCCTCTAAACACTGTTGGTGCGCATTTTCTCTCCGCTGCGTGACGCTGCGTCTTACTCAATTATTTATAAGGGAGAGATGTATATACTTTTTGCATTTCATGGCACTGTATATATTTTCCCCTAGAACACTTATGTATGGACACATGTATGGACACACAACTTTAATCTCCCACCCCCCCAAAATTGCATCACCTTAATGACAACCAAAATCATCATCATATTACCTTCATGTCAGAATGAAAATCAGAAAAGATCATTTTTTGAGACACACCAAAGTCTCATCATCGTCTAAAGATTGCAGTTTTAATACATTATTTTTCATTAACGTTTGCACAGTGTCAAGCTGCTCTTCCAATCTCCTCATCGCCCTCCATCAGATTGATCCTCATCAGCCTGGGTCTGGTAAAGTCGATCAACTACAGGAGATAAAGGGGCTAATGATAACTCATCATCGCAACAACTGCCTTGAAACAATTTACTGCTGCAGTGTGTGAAAGTAGGCACAAGTTGATGCACAGATGCCATCCCAGGAAGCAGCACTTTCCAAATACTTATCTTACTACCTCATTTGTTGGATGAATGAACATTGCCTGCAATGTGGGCTTAAATGTCACCGTGACACATCACACATGCGTGAGTACAGAAAATGTTATCAATGAGAAAATCAATAGGGCAGCTGCAGCCAAGGGTAAGTCTATGGATGAGGTTGAAGCCTCAAAACCAGGCTTTTGGTTGAGGTGGCGGGCATCCAATCATTCTGGCCTCCCCTGTTTATGGCCCCTTTCCCAGTGCCTGCTGGAGTTTTCTGGAGTACCTATACTCACCTGATATGAGGCACGGGGTTTGATGATATTGTCTATCGTGCCATTGACTGTTTCATTGGTTTTACTGTTCTAGTGTTTTATGGACTACATGCTGTAAGCCACCCAGAGCCCACTTGTGGGATAGGGTGGGGTATAAATTGAATAAATAACAACAACAACAACAACAACCCTCCCCCCCCATGCTTCAAAATGGTGCTGTGGGGATCTGCCATGTACTCTACCCCCACCTCTGTGATCCCAGCTGAGCCCCTGGGGCTGGTAAAAGTCCTCAGTTGCTGAAAGGGAAGTGGGCTGACTCCATCTAGAAACTCTTCCTCTCTCCCCAAGCCTCTTCGCTACAGCCCGGAGAGAACCCGTACCTTCCTCCCTGGCCTGCCTTTTGGCCCCTTATAAAGGCCATGTTTAATAGTGCTCAGGCCTAACAGCCTGCCCTGCCTTACTGTACCCTTTTGCTTGATGGCCTGACTCATTTTGTCTGGCCATAACTACTGGCAATGAGCCATAAAGTGGTGCTTGGTTAAGTAGTGGAGTTGTACTTAATCCAGCCAGTTGGTGATGGCCCACAGGAAGAGAGGGTGGCCAAAGTTTGGAGCCAGTGGTGTTCAGCTCATTTGTTGTGGCCAGGGCAAGGCCAGGGATGGCACAAGAGCTGGGAAAATGTCCGAACTCAAACAAGAGCTTTGTCATATTCAACCCGGGCTAGAAACTTCTATCCAGAGAACTGGCCAGTTAGTTCAAATCTGCTTTTGAAATTCAGCCTTGCTCTCTTGTCCAGCTAGTTCCGGTTTGTAGGGTTGTCAGTTTTAAAACCCGTGGTTGATACAGGTGAAGCTTTTCCTAATGTGTTCATAAATGATGAGAAAAGCTTCACCTGACTCAACTTTTTTTCCTTCCTACTCTCTCAGATTGTTCCTCAGTTCACCATCTACTTGGTTCTTTTACTTCAGCCACACACAGCCCCTTCTCTCTTCGGCTGTGCCCCAGTTTCCCTA
>NW_015174925.1:199628-203247 GCF_001447785.1 Gekko japonicus
CTGCCCCGTAAATTAGATGTGAAAACTTAATAATGACTGTACTGACACTTCTGCATCCGGCCGTACACATTGTGCGGCTTGATGTTTTGCTGCCTGAGTTGCTGGAATGTTCATGAATGTTCCATTACTCACACTGGCTTAGCATTTATTTATTTGACTTATATCCTGCTCATTCCCCCACAAGCAGGGCTCAGGGTGGCTTCCAATGACTGAATATACAACAGAATCAACATACAATAATATCAGTTAAATATTACATATTAAGATATTACATATTAGTCAGAGGCTTCACTGCCACAAGTGCAATACAACATAGATTACTGAGCAAACAGGACGCTTATGCTACTTTGTGACCTTCAGATGGCAGATGAACAATGAGCTCCCATTCCCCATGCTCATTTAAGTTCTGCCACAGTCTTCCACTGACCATCTCCCTTTCCCCACCCTTTTCTTCACAAATGCTCACACCACAGTAAATGTATTCATTTTTACGTTGCCAGTCCTTGCATCCAAGACTACTGACAACAAACGGAGGCATTCAGCCATTTCAGACCTCGCCCCCCTTCAGTACCAGAGATCATAACATGTCAGAACCCCTCTGCAATTAGAAAGCAGGAAGTAAATTAATAAAATGCACAGAGAGCAGATAACAAGGAAGTCAGCCAAGCCATACGTTACTGTTTGAATCACACACATGAAATATACAAAGGAATTAAGCAAGAGTACAGCTATGCGTTCTGAGTATTGTAATTCTAGAGACACAGAAAAGGACACAGAAACAGCTACTTTTATTTAATTTTAAGGGATGGTGTGAAAACGAAGGGACATTTGCAGATGCTAAAACAAATATTTAGGGAGACGAATACTGCCCTTATGCACCAGAATACAAATAATTGAAAATATGCACCAATTACTTTGAAATGTAGTACTGATGAAAATATGCAGACTGGTGGAGTTCCCTTAAGTGGCTTTGGCAAAGCTGTTGGCATTTCTCTGTTCCATATAGATAGCAGAGATAATGCACTGAGAATGTTTTCCTTCCAACAATGAACTGATACACAGTGGATGTTATAAGGCAGCAAAAGGGAATACTACTATTCATATTTGGTCAGTGAGGGGGGGGACAGGGCACTAGGCCACATGCTTTGGTCAAGGTGAATGGCAGGCAATGGGGGGGGACAGCCCCCATTTCAGGCCAGGTTTAATAGAATTCCTCCCAGCTGGGAGGCAAGAGTTAAAAAAGGTTTAGCCCAGGGTGTCAAGCATAAGGCCCTGGGGCCAAAACTGGCCCACCCGGGGCTGTTACGTGGTCTGTGAGCAACTGGTGCAAGGGAGGGGAGGCTGCTCGGGGGTAGAGGGGCATAGCCACTCCAATTGTGGAGTGTGCAGCAGTCAAGGAGAACCCCTTCACTTCAGGGACAGTCGCACTGGTAAGTTGGGAGCCACTACAGCTGCATTCATATGTCTCCACTTGGCCTGCAGCTCCGGGGATGCTGTCCTGGGTGGCCTCCGGGATGAGTGTTTGCATGTGAGGTGTGTGTGCAGATGATCCTCTGTTGGGGCATGGGAGCATCTGTCCAGCATTGCACTGCTGGGTTTACAGTACACTCATGTGGATTTCCTCTGCATTCCCCTCCCAGCCCATGGAGCCTTGCAGTGAGGACTCACCAACTTGGAGCTTGCTAGTTGCTGTCCTTTATAAAGTTTATACCCAGCATTATGTTTATGGCACACATGGCCCGGCTCAACAAAGTGACATTTATGTCAGATCCAGCCCTCATAACAAATGAGTTCAACACCTCTGGTGTAGCCTGACCTGTGCAGGGCATGCAAGCCAAGAACTGAACTGGGAAATGGAGAGAAACTGAGTGAAGTCTACATCAACCAGCGTCTGTTTCAAAGTTCCTCTGAAACGAATGTCAAAGTAGGACCAATAACTTGTAGAAAATAGCTAGCCTCAAGTTTTGATTCTTTTTGCAGTTTTCTGTAACATCTATGCTGCTGTTCTGATACCATTTTCCTGTGCATCTATGCTTCTGTTTAATAGGAGGAGGAAGAGGAGATTGGATTTATACCCCACCCTTCACTACCCAAAGGTGTCTCAGAGCGGCTTACAAACTCCTTTCCCTTCCCCTCCCCACAACAGACACCCTGTGAGGTAGGCAGGGCTCAGAGAGCTCTTGACAGAAACTGCTCTTTTTCAAGAACAGCTCTTATCAGAACTATGGCTTGCCCAAGGCCATCCAGCCAGGTGCAAGTGGAGGAGTGGGGAATCAAACCCGGTTCTCCCAGATTAGAGTCCGCGCACATAACCACTACACCAAACTGGCTCTAGAGATGTATGTCACCTGAACAAAGATTATTTTCCTTTGAAAGATCTTTTTATCCAAATGCCTAGCTATCTATCCACGCGTAGACCAAAGTGCCTGACCAGGCTAGAGAGTTAGCAGGCAGGGGGAGGGGAGTGAGGCATCTCACCCACACATCCATAGGGAAGCCCTGTCAGTGACTCAAAAACCACCAACTTGAAGAGAAGGGAAGCGAAGTTTGAGTGCTGGTAGAATCCTACCTAAATGATAGGAAGGACCAGGCTAGTGGCTTCAAGACCTCTTTGACACACACACCGATGCCCACCACCTCTTGGGTACTCACAGGCAAGAAGAGTGGAGAGGGTGCTAGTGGATTCATGATCTGATGACTTTTAGATTAGACTACTGTACTATACTATACATGAAGCACTCCTTGGACTATTCAGAAATTGCTGACGTCAATGCCTGTGCGGGCTCACATTAGGAACGTGCTCTGCCAACTGCATTGGTTGCCAATTGAGTACCGGATTTGCTTCAAGGTGCTGGTTTTGACCTTCAAAGCGTTATACGGCCTGGGACCAACATATCTAAGGGACCGCATCTTCCCATATATGCCTCAAAGAGCATTACGCTTGAAAGATCAACACATCCTGGTGGTCCCTGGACCGAAAGACACCTGTCTTGCCTCAACCAGGGCCAGGCTTTCTCTATCCTCGCCCCAGCCTGGTGGAGCATGCTCCCTATTGAGACCAGGGCCCTGCGGGATTTTCTTCAATTCCGCAGGGCCTGCAAGATGGAACTGTTCCATCAGGCCTTTGGCTGAGGCAGCAGGCGCACATCTATGGCCTCCCTGAGGTTGCTGTCACCCATCTGTCACCTGTCTACTGACCACCGGCAACTAGCCTTTAACTCATTGCACCATTAGGCCAGAATTTAATAGCCAACTTATGCTCTTCCAAGCTTTACCCATTGTTTTAGTTGTTATAATGTTTTATTGTGTTTTAATGTTTAATGTTTTAAACTGAAAGTGTAGTGTGCAGTGATGCCTGGCATAAGGTTTGTGGAATAAACATTGTACTTTTGGATTAAACCCTGCCTGAGAGTGTGACTGAGACATTGTTGGATTTGTCCTGGACAGTGGACAGCACATGGTGTCAGAATTATGGACTTTGTAAGACCACCGCCTCCGTTTCTGTTTAAAGGCAATATGGCTAAAAGATGGAAGAATTGGGAGCAAAGGTTTTGTTATTTTATGGCAGCTGTTGGAACTGCTGAGTTCTTGCCATGGTATCCCTAAAGTGGTGGTGAGT